>NC_025996.2:98433447-98631700 GCF_000442705.2 Elaeis guineensis | reverse complement strand
TTATAAATTACTCCTCATCATAGGATCATCACAGGGACAGTGTTTGATCCAGAGAGACTAGTGCACAATCACTTTCTTGGAGTAGATGAGTTTAGAATCTACGGTGTGGAGAGACCGGAGCGAGAGTGCAAATGCTTGTTAAGAACAAAGGTACTGAATGTGACCAAATACGAGTAGTCACTTAGATATCTACCTACTCATCAAATACAAACTTGATACTACAGTATATGATTAGTTTTTTGACCTGCGGTACCCTGATTGTTTATAATGAAGTTGCTATAGTTTGACTACACCATAACTCAGTCTCCTCGCCATACAGAGCTTGAGGTATAATTGGCTGTAGCAGACTCATTGTAGGAATAGAGTGCACCAAGATGGGATCTGTCGATCTCGGTAGATGAGGAGTAGTCCTATATAGACCATGAGCCTGAATCCTAAAGTCACAGCCATGGCAATGTAAAAATAGAAAGATGGTTCTATTGGATTTCATCGGACTTGAGTCAATTGATTCTAACATATGATAAGAATCAGGTTTTGATGAGTTATCCTTAACCTATATCTTGTCGGGACTCACGATAGAGGAACCGAATCATACAATAACTGTACTTAGAGGTTCATCATTCAATTGTGTTGGATTGCCACTACATACTGTAGGTCTCACTAATAGATTATGAAATCAATTAGAATCATTTTGATGATCAATGATTCCTAATTGACTGAATTAGAAAGAGTTTCAATCCATTGAAAAGAGTTTTGATAATGTTGCTGATGGAGATCATAACATATCTCACTACTAAATAGAATTAAACCTGTAAGATCACACAAATAAGGGTATTGGTCTAGGATTGCACAATTAGGCTAAGTGTAGTCTGATTGGGTTGGGATCATTGAGTCCTAGCTTTGGAATTTAGGGAAGCATGCCAGCACATGGTTAAACCATTTTTTTCAACCTAATTTGGGTTTCTATTAGATAGGGCCAAACAAATATAGCAAGCTCATTTTAGATACCAGAGTTGGAGACCTGAAGCAAGCCTTCATGTAGAGAAAGAGATAGGGAGGTTGGCACCCACATTTTTCATCATGTGTTTGTTTGCAGATGGAGTGGTGCCCTATGGATAAGATCCAAGGGGTGGCACCACTTATGGATAAGAGTAGAGGATAAGAGTTCATCCCATTTAAATTTGAAGAGTTCAATTTGATTAGAGGATAAAAGATAAAGCTCTATCTGAATTTGGATTCAAATTTGAACTGTTCGAATTTGAAACTGAGAAAATTGAATGGGGCGACAACCACCTTATCTTATCTCCATGCCATCTAATGTTTCTCGATGATTTTATGTGACAAAATGAGAAAAAATTTGTGGTGGATGGTGCCTTAGTAGAGTCCTTCTGCTTAAAAGCATCTGATCTAATCAAATGCTATATAAAGGGTCCCTTTTGATCGGCAAAATAGATTTTCATAAAATAGAAATTCCCATGCCTCTCTCCTATCCATGCCTCCTCCCTCTCCTCTTTCTGATCTCAGACTTCTTCCATGTCTAGAGTTTTGGGTATGCATCTGGTGGGTTCGAAGCATTAAAAATCGTCGATCTGTACGAAGAAGCAGAAGGCTGCGATCGAAGGCTGATCGAAAATCTGTCGAAAGATCAGATTGAAAGCAGATCAAGGAACTTGCAGATCCATTAGGAGTAAGTAGATTGATCAAAGAGAAAGTATCCTAGTTTGAGTTGAGTGGATACCTATAGTGGCTCGGCACATGTCGGCTCAACAGCAAACCTTGAAAATCTATATCATC
Organism: Elaeis guineensis; assembly: GCF_000442705.2. NCBI lineage: Eukaryota > Viridiplantae > Streptophyta > Magnoliopsida > Arecales > Arecaceae > Elaeis > Elaeis guineensis. The sequence goes on along the minus strand of NC_025996.2, from coordinate 98,629,906 downwards.
GGATTGCAGAGTTCGTCTAGCTGCGACAAGGTGATATGATTACCATCTAATTTAAAATAGTTTAAATCTCTGATTTTATATTTTAATGTTAGATGCATGATTGATCTGGCATGATCGAGATCTGATCGCACATCGGATCGAGAAAAATTTTTGAAGTCTACTGTATCCTGATCTAATCGATGAAGCATGTAGTAATTCCTTCATAGGGACGTTGAAGTGGTGAGGTAGAGGCTCCTGCATGCTCCGGGATGAAAGGCAGGTCGTTGCTGAACCCGTCGTATGATGTCGGCTTATAGTGGTAGATTGCATCGATCCGTTGATTCAAGTCTCGAAACACAAGACATCAGGATCGAGCTGTGTAGGCTCCCATTGCTGGGGGGATTGCCGACAGGGGTAGAGTTGTACCCCGATTGGGGACTTGGAGATCGCTGCCGCCTAGGTTCCAAACTCCTGGATGGTTTGGTGGGTTTGTCTCCTCTTAGGAGTTTGAGAACATCCTGCGGTTGATTAGGCGATGATGATGCCACCACCTGTGGCACCGAATTTGGTTGCAGAGCTATGGGTGGTTGAACCAGAGCATTCTGATGGGGCGATGGTGCCATCGATAGGGGTGTCGGAGCAGCTTGGATTGACTTGATGGTGGCATCTGGATTTAACTATTGGAAAAGCAGATTGATTGCTCTACCATCACCATCATCGATTGTGAAGGTGAAGGGTCTCCCACAGCCACCGACGGAGCTGCATGGTTGACCTGGCTCTATTCTTGCTGTAGCATGGTGTTGGTGCAGTGGGATGATGTTCTTTTGGGCACCATGGGTGCTTTGCCTTGATTTGCATTCCTCCAAGTTGGACAAAGGCCGTTCCTCTAGCATCAATCTGTTGGTGCGAGATATCAGCCAGTGCCGGAGAAGCTAGAGTGGACAGGTCGAGATCGATCTCTCAGGGGTGGAACTTTAAGAAAAGCCCTGATTAGACGTGGCTCTAATGGGGACACTCCGATACTCAAGTCAGTATCTCATTCAATAGTAGGAGTGTGATAGTAGAGTGATGGCTTATCTTGAGGTCTCCTTTTTCACATCTTCTTATAGACGGAGTTTGAAGGTCATTAGGCCTGTGCCCGTAAGCCATCAAGATAGGCTGCCTACTATCCACCCACTATCAGATTGTTAGTCATGGGTGTCTGTTGTGCCACATGGCCGTGTTCTAGAGGCTTATAAGGGTATCCTGTTCGCCACATTCTGAAAGTTTGTTTGGATATTCTATCAGATCGTGGTGGTGATCTAGTTGGTCAGTATGTTTAAATTGACTAGGTAGGCCCGAGGTCGTGTCAGCGGCATTCAGGGGGCCACTGGCAGCAATTGATCGATGGAGGGGCATTGGCAGCTTCTTGGAAAAAGGGGGGAGCCCTTGGTTGACAGCCTAATTGGTCGCTAGGCATGAGGTTTGGTCGCTGTCGATGATTGCTCGATAAGGAACCATCGGCTATGAACAGATGCTCAGTCAGTCTATGCCATTTGCAGGTATCCCTGGGAGTTGGCAGTAGCGAGTAGTTCACTAGAGCACCCTCGATGACTCTGAATAAGGCTCGTCGATTTTAGTGAATGAGTCTCGGCATCAGTCTCTACTTAGGTTGTATCGATCGGGGGTCGGCATCCACTTAAGTGACCGCTGACCTTCGATCGATACAACCTAAGTAGAGACTGATGTTGAGGACTCATCGACTAAAAATTGATGAGACTTATTTGGAGTCATCGAGGGCCCTCTGGTGAACTACTTGCTACTATCAACTCTCAAGGATATCTGCAAATGGTGGAGACCGACTGAGCATCTGTTCGTAGCTGGTGGTTCCTTACCGAGCAATCATCGACGATGACCAAACCTCATGCCTAGCAACCGACCTGGCTCTTAACCAAGGACTGCCCCCTTTTTCAAGAAGCTGGCAACACCCCTCCACCGATCGACCACTGCCAGTGGCCCCCTGAATGCCGCTGACATGGCCTCAAGCCTACCTAGTTGATTTAAACATGCTAACCAATTAGATCCCTTGAGCGATCTAATAGAATAACCCAACAAACTTTCGGAATGTGCAGGAGGATACCCTGACAAGCCTTTAGAATGTGGCCATGTGATGCAACAGACATCCATGACTAACAATCTAGTTAGTGGGTGGATAGCAAGCAACCTATCCTAATGGCCTATGGGCACAGGCCTAACAACCTACGGACTTTGTCTATAAGAAAATACAAAAAAGAGGATCCCAAGATAAGCCATCACTCTGCCTCTCCGCTCCTACTATTGAACGAGATACAGACTTGAGTGTCAGAGGGTTTCCATCGGAACCACCTCCGGTTAGGGCTTTTCTTGCAGGTTCCGTCTGAAGAATGTCGCATATTTGGGATATGCATGCAGAGATCAGAACATGCAGATTTTTAACTTTTAAAAATCATGAATGCAGTAAAAATTGAAACTGATCAAGATTTAAAACTACTTTAAATCTAACATGCATAAAAAATAGATTTAATCTACTTATGCTAGAAAAATTCACATGCTGAAATTAAGATGCTGAAAAATAAAAAATCAGATTTAAACATTTACCTTTATGTGGATAGATCTTCACCATGATTCGATGATCCGTGGTAATCTAGTGAGATTCCTGCAAAGTCATATATCCGTTCGACCTCTACAGATATCCATTAAGACTGATCTGATCAGAAGGACTTAATCTCATTGGGATGCTAGGTCCCTTGTAGAGATCGCTCCCTAGATTATCGAATCAGCTTGATCTTTGATTCTCTTTGTTGCCCAGCTATGCAACCCAAGAGGGGGGGGTGAATTGGGTTTAAAAAAAATTAGACTTAATTAATAACTTATGATGAACAAGATAATGATTTTAATTCAATATTAATTACCTGAAGCAGAATTGCAAGGATATAATAAAGAAATAAGGTAAAGCGATAAAGTACACAAACACAAGGATTTATAGTGGTTCGGTGCCAACCTTGCACCTACATCCACTCCCCAAGCTCCTACTTAGGAATTTCAATCCACTATGCTTGTATTCAACCTGAATACAAAACGTCGAAAACTCCGACACTAGCTATCCCAAGCTAGATCACTTGTTTTTTGGGTACAAGTAAACCCAAAACACTCCGATTTCAGGTTCGGATCAACCTTTCCTTGTTTTGGAAATCCTCCAAAAATAAGAACAATTACTTACAAGAGTAAGATAATTTAGAGCACAGATTAATACAATAACAGCTCCTTAAATGAACAATATAACAATAAAAACTTTACTCAAATGAAGAAACCCTTTTTGGATTTTCTCAAGGTGGATGAACGCTTGAATGAACACTTGAGAAGAGGATGATCGTTGATTGAAGATCTCTTGAAAGCTTTGAACGATCTCTAGATCAAAGTTGAAACAGTAGGCGTGATAAATCCTCTCTTTGAAAACTCTTGAGTCTCTTTCACAATCTCACATGTGGATTTTGGATCCTCTTTTCTTTTTCTCTCAAATATCTCGTTGATCTCAGGCTTTTTCGTGCAGATTTCGGATCCTCTCTCTTCTATTTGATCTCACGTTTGATCTGCTATTTAATCTGCAATTTCTTTCACCATTTGAAGTATTTTATTGCATTAGAAGCAAGAGAAAATAATTTAGGCAGATAAAGAGCCGTTAGAGCAATTTTAAGAAGCATAAAAGGCAATTAAAATGGACAAAAAAATAGCCGTTGCTGACATTTTTTATCGCAGGGGTCGACTCATGAGTCGACTCATGCTTCAGGGGTCGACTCATGGGTCGACTTCTGTTGCAAAGATCAGAGAATGCGTTTCTGGAAATTCTTGGCTCAAATCAGCAGGGGTCGACTCATGAGTCGACTCATGCCTTCTGGGTCGACTCATGAGTCGACTCACAGGTCGTGCCAAGCCAGAAAACTAGCGTGCCATGTGTAATTTTTGCGTGCTAATCAGCTCATAGTGCCATGAGTTGACTCATGAGTCGACTCATGCACTTCAAACCTTCATAACTTCAAAAATATAAGTCCAAACACAATGAAATTTTCACCAATAGATTTCAAATCATTTGTTCTACCAAATGGTACCATCAAATCAGGATTTTAGTGAAATTATGATTTTGCCCTTGAAGAGCATAAGGACTTTTTTAATTTAAAATATTTGTATCCCTTCAATCTGCTTTGTAATCATCAAAATCAATCTAGGAGCAACAATCTCCCTCTTTTTGATGATGACAAAATATTTGAACAAAAGCATTTATGTGAATCAATAATTTCAAAAGAATGCATTATACATTTATATGTTTGAAAAGAGTAAGATTCTTTCAGCATGTAATATAAATGATCATATACAAAAATAGTTTGTCCATCTTCTTAAAGATTTGAAGATATGCTCATTGGAATATGTGAATTTGGTGTTTAGAGCTTAAAACTTATTTTTGTGATCAGAGCAAGTTGTATTTTGAAAATTTACCTATTTTCATTTGATTTTAGTTTTAGCATCAGAGCAAAAATTAATTATGTGCTTTAATTACTTTTGAAAAATAATTATGTGTGCCAAAGCATGTTTGATTTTGAAAGTGTATTAGCTCATTTTGTGTTTAAGATATATCAGAGCAAAAATAAATATTGCAATGTATCGGAGCAAGAAAAATAATTTTACAATGTGTCAGAGAAAATTTTATAATGTACCAGAACAAATTCTATGATGTATCAGAGCAAGTTAAAAAAATTTTTAAGATGTATCAGAGTAAGTTGGAATTTTGAAGTATATCAGAGCATATTTAAAATTTTTTAAAGTAAATCAGAGTATATGTAAAGAAGTAGTTTAAAAGTTACATAATTGCATTGTACTTAGCATTGTACTTTAGATATTGTTATTTAAATTCTTCAATTAATTTCTCATAATTTATAATTTTGCTTTTGATGGGTTTTTCTTTAATGCTCAATAATTGAATGCTTTTTGTTTAATTCTGTTTGATGCCAAATTACGTTTGATGCCAAATTTTCATATTAGGTTTTGCTTTTAAGTTTTGCTTTTGATGATAGCTTTTGTTTAATTTCTCCCCCTTTTTTTTCATAATTTAGGTTTTGCTTTTAATGAGTTGCTTGCTTTTTGTTTAATTAAGGTTTTGCTTTTGATGAGTTGCGAGTTGCTTTTTGTTTAATTGTTTACTTTCTCCCCCTTTTTGACATCATCAGACATGGTTAACTTCTCCTTTTCTGAAATATTCTTTAATTTCTCTCCTTTTTAGAGTTTATCACAGAAGTTTGCTCCTCCTTAATATAGCAATTATCAACAGCAAACAACAACAAAGAGAAGACAATATTTCAACAAGGAGAATATATATGACCAAAATATGATCAATATCATTACAAAAGGTAGAAATATAAGTAAAAGATGATTCCATTAATATCATAATTATTTCAATACATAGTTCATATTATAAAAATCAACCAGCTAATTGTCAATACATGGCCCCAAGGTACAGATCCTAGAACAAAACACTAACACCTAAGATCTAGTAATGATCAAGATAAGTCATGGATCGGAGTCATCAGATATGGTATGAGAAGCTGATGGATCAGAAGTGCGTCCTCTATCCCGTCTGCCTCTGGCACGAGCAGGAGAACGAGATGAACTGGGTGGCTGAGTACGCTGAGATGCTAAGGACTGAACAGAAAGGGTGAGCCGGATGGAATCAAGTACGTTCAATGCTCTGGAAACAGATTGAAGTAGAGCAGTGAACTGAGTGGTAGCATGCTCACTCGATCCTCGGATCTCTCTCCTCAGTAACTCATATCCTCCCTCTAGTGCTTTTCTGAGCCTTCCTGCCTCTGCAGTGAGGTCTGTGACCTCAACAGTTGACTCCTGTGGCTTGGGATGGGCCAATGCAAGGACTTGCCCCTGCAAGTCTAGAACTCTGCCAGTCAATCTCCAGACTGTGTCTTCAAGTTGTTGGATCCGGATGGACTGATCTGACATCATCTGAATCATAGTGGAGATGTGGGGAGTAATGGTCTGATCAGAAGAGGTGGCTCCTGGTGCAAAAGAAGTACTACTCCACTGACTAGATAGCAAGGCAGCCACACACTGTGATATATGCTCGATCTGATCGTCAGCCAGTCTGAACTCTGATGGATGTGCTCTGGTCTCTGGCTGATACACTGGTGTGGGCATCCTAGTAAACTCTGAAGGGCCAGCCTCTGTATCAGGAATGAACTGTGTATCTGGTGATGCTGCCCTGAAATCATGTACAGGAGAAGATGGACCTTCTTCTTCTACTCTGCCTTCAGTTCTGTCTTCAGCTCTTGTTTCAGCTCTATCCTCAATTCTTTCTTCAGAGCCCTTAATCCAACCACCATCAGTCTTTGTAATTCCCATTCTGTGCAGGCTGTGTTGGTTGAAAGTGTCCACATGAGATAGCTTGGTAGGTGCCTCCCCCTCATAGCTAACTCCAAACCTCCTAAATACTCTAGTAAGGGCCATACCATAAGGCAAGTGTGCCTTGGATCTGTTCAAAGTTTCTCTCATGGCCTCTATCATAAGTGCAGGGAGGTTCAGGGGGGTCTGAGTGATGACATGAAACATGATACATACATCTCTGCCAGACAGTAGATCATGCCTACCACTCCTAGGAAAGAATAGCTTTGTTACAATCTGATGCAGGACCCTCATCTCAATGGACAAAATCTTTGCTTCCAATTTGTTTAAACTTCCTGAATAGGTTTCTCCTAGAATAATTCTGATCCCCTCTTCTTTAATTGGGAGTTCCATATATGAGTATCCTTCACTAGGCAACTGAAGTATTTCTCCCAATATCCTAGAATCCAAGCAGATATCAATTCCCTTGACTGTTGAAGTCACTGACCCATTTCCATAATGTAGGTTCTGGTAGAATTCTCTAACTAGGTCAACATAGGTGACTTCCTTAAGGGAGCAGTAGAGTTCCCATCCTTGGTTTTTAATCTTAGTTGCAAAAGTAAAGCCTTCTTTCTCAAAGAACCGAAAATCTATATTCTTCCCGGTTTCTACTTTTCTATCAGAAAGAGGATTCACACTGGGGCTTATAAAGGATTGAGAGGGACCTTGAGCAGGTACTGAAACTGGAGTGGGAGCACTGGAAGACTGACCAGCTTGCCTTTTCTTTCTGACAATTTCTTCAGGCTCACGGATTGACTTTCTTCTTTGGGGAAGCTTCATCTTTGGAGCCATATCCACTATAGTAGCAGGCAAGGAGACTTGAATTGAGTGGAGGAGGGATCACAAGAGAGTGAAGAAGGATTTTGGTGGAGAAAAGAAGTGGATTTTGGAAGATCGGTAAAGTGCTAGGGCATGTTCCAACCGCGCCAAGCAATGCGAGAAAGCACAAAAAATTCCTTTTCAAGGTGGCGATTTTTGGTGGAGAGGAGGGAGAATTGCTTCGAATTAGATCCTTGGATTTTGAAACAAAAAGAATTGGAGAAGTCGGCTTTTGGAAGGAAGACGATGAGAAGATGAGTCGTCTCACAAACAGGGATTCAGTATAAAAATAATGAACCCGATGGAAGTTGGTGGGATTTATAAGTTTGCCATTGAGTCGACTCATGGGGGTCGACTCATGAAGTTCAGAAATTCAAAAAAAATATGAATAAATTCCAGAAAAATTCGAACTTTTGGGAGAAGGAATTTTGCTCAATGATAAGTTTTTAGAAAGATAAATTTGAGCTTTTGAGATCAGGGTAGATATTGAAATTGAGCTCTAAGAATATTTGACATCAATTCTTTGGAAATTGAGAGAGAATTTAGGCATATGGATCTAGAATTCCTAGATTTCTCCTAATTTCACAGAATCTATCCTCACTAAGGGCCTTTGTAAAGATATCAGCTAATTGGTTTTCAGTGCAAACATATTCAAGAATTATATTTTTGTTTTGAGCATGTTCTCTTATGAAATGATGTCTTATTTCAATATGTTTGGATCTTGAGTATTGAATTGGATTTTTAGATAGATTTATGGCACTTGTGTTGTCACATCTTATTGGTATTTCATTAAGTTTGATTCCAAAGTCTTCGAGTTGTTGCTTAATCCACAATATTTGAGCACAACAACTTCCGGCTGTAATGTATTTGGCCTCAGCCGTAGACAGTGCCACCGAATTTTGTTTCTTGCTAAACCATGAGATTAGGTTAACTTCAAGAAATTGGCAAGTTCCACTTGTGCTTTTTCTATCTAATTTACATCCAACAAAATCAGCATCTGAATATCCTAATAAATCAATTTGTGAGTCCTTAGAGTACCATAACCCTAGAGTTTGAGTACCATTTAAGTATCTAAGGATTCTTTTAACAGCATTCAAATGAGATTCTTTAGGATTAGATTGATATCTAGCACATAAGCAAACACTAAACATGATATCAGGCCTACTTGCAGTTAAATATAGTAATGAACCAATTATACCTCTGTAGTATTTTAAGTCTACGCTTTTACCTTTATCATCCTTGTCAAGCTTACATGAGGGACTCATTGGTGTGCCAATTGGTTTGCAGTTCTCCATTCCAAATCTTTTGAGTAGTTCCTTGGTGTACTTGCTTTGGGTGATGGAGATTCCCTCTTTTGATTGTTTGATTTGGAGTCCGAGGAAGAAGGTGAGTTCTCCCATCATGCTCATCTCGAACTCCCCCTGCATAAGCTTAGCAAAGTCTTGACAAAGGGATTCATTAGTAGACCCAAAAATTATGTCATCAACATAAATTTGTATAACTAGCATATCATTTTGATTTCTTTTAATAAATAGGATTGTATCTACATTACCTCTTGAAAAACCATTATTTAGTAGAAATTTGCTTAGCCTTTCATACCATGCTCTAGGTGCTTGTTTTAATCCATATAAAGCTTTATTTAATCTAAAGACATGATTAGGAAAAGCATGATTTTCAAATCCAGGGGGTTGTTCTACATATACTTCTTCAAAGATATAACCATTTAAAAATGCACTTTTAACATCCATTTGAAATAACTTGAATTTCATAAAGCAAGCATATGCAAGAAGAAGTCTAATAGCTTCTAATCTAGCAACAGGTGCAAAGGTTTCATCAAAATCAATTCCTTCTTCTTGATTATATCCCTTAGCAACCAGTCTTGCTTTATTTCTAATTACATTTTCATGCTCATCTAATTTGTTTCTAAAGACCCATTTTGTGCCAATTATTGAATAATCTTTAGGTCTTGATACTAAGGTCCAAACATTATTTCTTTCAAATTGATTAAGTTCCTCTTGCATAGCATTAATCCAATTATGATCATTTTCAGCTTCTTCAAAAGTTTTAGGTTCAAGATGAGATACAAAAGCACAATGATTAACTACATCTCTAAGTGAAGAACGGGTTTTTACCCAATGCATAGGATCACCAATAATTAACTCCTTAGGGTGGTTGTGAACATACCTCCATTCCTTGGGTAGGTCATTTGTACCTTGAGGTTATTCTTGAGTTTCTTCACCTTTCTCATTTTGTTCGTCTTCTTGATCCTTGTCTTCTGGAGTTGCTGAATCTTTCAGAGTGATCTCCTTCATACCTTCTATTAGTGGATCTGCATCATCAACACCCTCATTCTTCCTTGAAGGAAGATCGTTAGATTCATCAAAAATAACATGTATGGATTCCTCAACTACTAAAGTTCTTTTGTTGAAAACTCTAAATGTTTTACTAGTTGAGGAGTAACCTAGAAAGATTGCTTCATCTGATTTTGCATCAAATTTACCAAGTTTTTCTTTACCATTATTTAATACAAAACATCGGCAACCAAAGACATGAAAATATGCAATATTTGGTTTTCTTCCTTTCCAAAGTTCATAAGGGGTTTTCTTTAAAAATTGTCTAATCAAAGCACGATTTAAAATATAACATGCTGTGTTAATTGCTTCCGTCCAAAAATATCTTGGAAGGTTGCTTTCACAAAGCATGGTACGGGCCATTTTTCTAAGGTTCTGTTTTTCCTTTCAACTACCCCATTCTGTTGGGGTATCCTAGGAGCAGAGAAGTTATGGCCAATTCTATTTTTATCACAAAAATTTTCAAAATCTTGATTTTCAAATTCAGTTCCATGATCACTTCTAATATTTTGAATTGAAAACCCTTTTTCATTAGTGACTTTTCGATGAAATTTAGTGAAAATATGAAAAATTTTATTTTTGTGAGCCAAAAAGAAAACCCAAGTAAAACGAGAGTAATCATCTATTATTACAAATCCATATCATTTTTCTCCTAGACTAGTGGTTCTAGTTGGTCCAAATAAGTCCATATGTAAGAGCTCTAATGGTCTAGAAGTTGAAACAGTATTTTTGGATTTAAATGATACTCTAGTTTGTTTACCTAATTGGCATGCATCACAAATTCTGTCCTTTTCAAAATTCAGTTTTGGCAAACCAAGTACTAAATCTTTCTTAATTAATTTTGAAAGAGAATGCATGCTAATATGTGCAAGTCTACGATGCCACAGCCAACTAGTCTCATTAATCTTAGCATTCAAGGATACTAGGCATTGCATGTCTAATTTAGCTAAATCATTCAAATCTACCATATAAACATTGCCATGCCTATGTCCTATAAATTTAATGCCATCGTTAATGGGACTGGTCACAATGCAAACAGATGATTCAAAAACTACTTTATACCCTTTATCACAGAATTGACTAATGCTAAGTAAGTTATGCTTTAAACCTTTAACTAATAAAACATTCTCAATGTATTTGGAGGGAGTGATACCAATGTTACCTATCCCGATGATCTTTTCTTTGCCATTATCTCCAAAGGTGACCATCCCTCCATCCTTAGCATCAAGCGTGATGAATTATGATTCATCACCAATCATGTGTCTCGAGCATCCACTGTCAAGATACCATTTCCTGTTTCCTTCTTGGGATGCTAGACACACCTGCAAGCAGAGGTCAAGTTTCTGTCTTAGGTACCCAAGCTTTCTTGGGTCCTTTTTGGTTAGTCAAAATGGTTCCTTTTGGAACCCATATTTTCTTTGTGTTTGCATATTTGTTAATAAGACATGTGTATGATTTATGTCCTATTCTTCCACATTTGAAATAAGTAATACTTGTAGACTTGTTACTTGAATAATTTACATAAATATCCTTCAGAAATTTTTGTTTCTTCAGAGGTTTATAGCCAAGTCCAGCCTTATCATATATAGCTTTCTGATTATCAAGGATCATATTTAGTTTGTTTGAACTTAAGGTGAACTTATCTACTATAGGTTTCAGCTTGTTAATTTCATTCTTTAAGTTTTGATTTTCTTGAATCAAGGTGGTTTTTTCAATTGAAAGGTTTTCAGCATGTTTTACTAAGGACTGATTTTTCAATTTCAGTTCTTTGTTTTTCTTTCCTAGTTTCTTTAATTCATCAATTGAATCATAGAAAGCTTCATGCAATTCTTCAAAAGTAAAATCACTAGTGGATTCAGAAGTTACCTCATTTTTGTGTGCCATCAGGCACAGGTTGGCTTGTTCTGTAGAGGTTTCCTCGTCGGAGCTTGAGTCATCACTCGCACTCCAAGTCGCCATCATTGCCTTCTTTTTGAACTTCTTTGGACCTTTCTTCAGTTGTGGACATTCGGATCTGAAATATCCCGGCTTCTTGCACTCGTAGCATATAAGGGGTTGATCTTTCTCTTTTTCTTTGCTTTGTTCCCCTTTAGTGAATTTCTTTCTCATCCCCTGTTTCCTTTTTCTTAGAAACTTCTTAAATTTTCGGGTGATGAGTGCCATCTCTTCATCCTGTTCTTCATTTCAGAGTCATCCGTTTCATAATCAGGTGAAGTTGTGGATTTGAGGGCAATGGTTCTTTTCTTTTTGACTTCATCCTCTTGATGTTGCTTCATGCTAAGTTCATGAGTCATCAAGGATCCAAGAAGCTCTTCTAGAGGTAGAATGTTCAAGTCTTTTGCTTCTTGGATGGCAGTCACCTTGGCTTCCCAAGTTCTTGGCAATGACCTGAGAATCTTCCTTACAAGCTCACTGTTAGTATAAGATTTGCCAAGACTCTTCAAACCATTTATTATATCAGTAAAATGAGTAAACATAGCAGTTATGGACTCATCATGCTCTATTTTGAACAATTCATATTTATGTACAAGCATGTTTATTTTAGACTCTTTTACTTGATTTGTTCCCTCATGGGTTACTTCTAACCTATCCCATATTTCTTTAGCAGATGCACAAGTAGAAATGCGATTAAATTCACTTGCATCTAGTGCACAATAAAGAACATTCATGGCTTTGGCATTTAATTGTGCCAATTTCTTGTCAACCTCATCCCATTTTTTTTCGGGTTTGGTTGACTCCTCACCATCTATAATCTTGGTGGGTGTGTGAGGACCGTTCACTATGATACTCCACATATCATAGTCGAGTGCTTGTATGAAAATCTTCATCCGAGCTTTCCAATAGGTGTAATTAGACCCATTGAAAAGTGGAGGTCGGTTTGTTGATTGCCCCTCGGCTAGAGAAGTACCAACATGGGTTGCCATAGATCTTTGGCTCTTTGATTGTTAGATCAAAGAAGGGCTAGAGCACCGGGCTCTGATACCACTTGTTGCCCAGCTATGCAACCCAAGAGGGGGGGGGTGAATTGGATTTCTAAAAATTTAGACTTAATTAATAACTTATGATGAACAAGACAAAGATTTTAATTCAATATTAATTACCTAAAGCAGGAATGCAAGGATATAATAAAAAAATAAAGTGAAGCGATAAAGCACACCACAAACACAAGAATTTATAGTGGTTCGGTGCCAACCTTGCACCTACATCCACTCCCCAAGCTCCTACTTGGGAATTTCAATCCACTATACTTGTATTCAACCCGAATACAAAACATCAAAACTCCGACACTAGCTATCCCAAGCTAGATCACTTGTTTCCGGGTACAAGTAAACCCAAAACACTCCGATTTCAGGTTCGGATCAACCTTTTCTTGTTTTGGAAATCCTCCAAAAACAAGAACAATTACTTACAAGAGTAAGATAATTTAGAGCACAGATTAATACAATAACAGCTCCTTAAATGAGCGAATATAACAATAAAAACTTTACTCAAATGAAGAAACCCTTTTTGAATTTTCTCAAGATGGATGAACGCTTGAATGAACACTTGAGAAGAAGATGATCGTTGATTGAAGATCTCTTGAAAGCTTTGAACGATCTCTAGATCAAAGTTGAAACAGTAGGCATGACAAATCCTCTCTTTGAAAGCTCTTGAATCTCTTTCACAATCTCTCGTGTGGATTTTGGATCCTCTTTTCTTTTTCTCTCAAATATCTCGTTGATCTCAGGCTTTTTCGTACAGATTTTGGATCCTGTCTCATCTTTGATCTCACGTTTGATCTGCTATTTAATCTGCAATTTCTTTGACCATTTGAAGCATTTTATTGCATTAGAAGCAAGAGAAAACAATTTAGGCAGATAAAGAGCCGTTAGAGGATTTTTAGGAAGCATAAAAGGCAATTAAAATGGGCAAAAAAATAGCCGTTGCTGACATTTTCAGTCGCAGGGGTCGACTCATGAGTCGACTCATGCTTCAGGGGTCGACTCATGAGTCGACCTCTGTTGCAAAAACCAGAGAATGCGTTTCTGGAAATTCTTGGCTCAAATCAGCAGGGGTCGACTCATGAGTCGACTCATGCCTTGTGGGTCGACTCATGAGTCGACTCACAGGTCGTGCCAAGCCAGAAAACTAGCGTGCCATTGGTAATTTTTGCGTGCCAATCAGCTCATAGTGCCATGAGTTGACTCATGAGTCGACTCATGCACTTCAAACCTTCATAATTTTAAAAATATAAGTCCAAAAATAATAAATTTTCACCAATAGTTTACAAATCATTTGTTCTACCAAATGATACTATCAAATCAGGATTTTAGTGAAATTATGATTTTGCCCTTGAAGAGCATAAGGACTTTATCAATTTAAAATTATTTGTATCCCTTCAATCTGCTTTGTAATCATCAAAATCAATCTAGGAGCAACATTGGCCTCAATGAGCAATGAGTTACAGAGGCAACATGATAATATGAAATCTCAGTCCATATTACTCAATCTTAAAGAGTTATATGGAGAGCAAAGTAGGACTACTCGATATGAGATATCGAAGCAGTTATTTCAAGCCAGAATGAGTGAGGGCTCATCCGTGCAGGCCCATGTTCTAAAGATTATTGACTTAATCACTCGATTAGGTCAATTGAGATTTGTCATGGATGGAGAGCTTACTCAAGACTTGATCCTGTAGTTACTCCCTGATTCTTTCTATCAGTTTATCATAAATTACCATATGAATAAACTAAATACTACCTTACCAAAGCTGTTAAACAAGTTAAAAATAGCTGAGAGCCATTTTAAGTCAGAAAAGGCTCCTCTTCTTCTAGTTGATAAGAAGAAGACAAAGGTAGGAAAAAGAGTTCTAAAAAAAAATAGAACCCTGAAGGTAGCATCCAGAAGAGAAAAAAAGTGAAGAAAGACTTCGCAAATGGTGCCTGTTATCATTGTGGTAAGCAGGGGCATTGGAAGAAGAATTGCAAGAGCTACCTTGTAAGTTTGAAGCACGATGCAAATGAAGCATCGAAAGGTTTGTACATGATATAAACTAGTTTATCATTGAGTGCTTCAACTTCTAATTCATGGGTATTGGATACCGCATGTGGATCTCATATATGCAAATTACTGCAGAGACTACAGAAAATTAGAAGTTTAAACAAAGGTGATTTCGAGCTTTATGGCGTGAACGGTCAACCCATTCAGACAGAAGCTGTTGGCACATGTATATTATCGTTGCCATCTAGTAAGACATTGGAGTTACAAGACTATTATATGCCCAATGTCATTAGAAATATTATTTCTACACTCTTGTTATTGGAATATGGATATGAAGTAAAGGCTAAGAGTAATTATTGCTCTATTTTCTATTCCAATGAATTTTTGGGTAATGCACATGTGGATAATGATCTTTTTACTCTTTTGCTCAATGATAATATTTTTCTTATTGATAACAATAGGAAAAGAAAGAGAGATGATGAGAATAACTCATATCTCTGACATTGTCGACTCGATCATATTAGTGAGTCAAGGTTACACAAGTTGTATAAAAAAGAATACTTTGATTCTAATGATTTTGAATCATTTAGAACTTGTGAATCTTATCTCATGGGTAAGATGACTAAGTTTTCATTCACAGGATATGGAGAAAGGGCAAATGAATTGTTATGTCTTATACATTCAGATATTTGTGGACCTATGATAACTTAAGCCGGAGGTGGATATTCCTATTTTATAACTTTTACAGATGACTTATCAAGATATAGATATATGTATCTCATGAAACATAAATTTGAGACCTTTGATAAATTTAAGGAATATAAAAAAATGGTCAAAAATCAAACTGAAAAAAGTATTAAAGTCCTTCGATCTGATCGAGGTGGTAAATACCTATCCAATAAATTTTTTGATCATCTTAAAGGATATGAAATTCTCTCCGAATGGACACCTCCTTATATGCCACAGTTAAATGATGTAACAAAAAAAAGAAATTATACTCTATTAGATATGGTGTGGTCCATGATGTGCTTCATGGATCTTTTCATATCTTTCTGAGGATATGCCCTAGAAACAACTGCTTATATCTTGAATAAGGTACCATCTAAGTCAGTAACCAGCACTCCATATGAGTTATGGAAAGAAAAAAAGCCAAATCATAAATATTTTAAGATTTGGAGATGTCCTGCTTATGTCAAAAAAACTTTTGGATATAAGTTAAGTGCTAGGACTGACAAATATAGATTTATAGGTTATCCTCAAGAAGATATTGGATACCTTTTTTATCATCCTACTGAACAAAAGATTTTTATCAATAGGCATACTATTTTCTTGGAAAAAAAATTTATCCATGAAAAGGGATGTGGAAGGATGATTGAACTAAGTGAAGTTCAAAACCTATAATCTACCTCATCTTATCCTCAATGTGAAATTTCAAAACCAATTAAACCTGTTGATTAGGAACATCCTCAATACACACCTCTTCTTCGAAGGTTAGAAAGAGTATGGAATATACTTTTAAGATATGATTTTATCATTGAGAATGATAATGAAGCCCATATCATTCAAGATGATGATCCTATGACCTATACGGAAGCTATCTAGAGTAGGAACTCTGATAAATGACGTGAATCCATGAAATCTGAGATGGACTCCATGAACTCCAACCAAGTATGGACTTTAGTTGATCCACGTGAGGGTATAACCCTAATAGGGTGTAAATGGGTCTTCAAGAAGAAGATTGGAGTAGATGGCCAAGTAGAGACCTACAAGGCTAGACTGGTGGCAAAAGGTTTTAAGCAAAGATAAGAAATTGATTATGATGAAACCTTTTCATAAGTAGCAATGCTCAAGTCTGTTCGGATTATGCTTGCTATAGCTACATATTATGATTATGAAATCTGACAAGTAGATATAAAAACTATTTTTCTTAATAGAAATCTTGAGGAAGAAGTTTATATGTTATAGCTGGAGAGATTTGTCTCAAGTCAGAGATCAAATTAAGTATACAAGCTAATGAGATTCATTTATGGATTGAAGCAAGCCTCGAAGAGTTGAAACATCTGCTGATGAAACTATAAAGGAGTTCAGTTTTATCAAAAATATTGATGAGCCATGTATGTATAAGAAGACAAATAGTAGTGCTATAGTCTTCTTAGTTTTGTATATTGATGATATACTTATCATTGGGAATGATATCCCAATGTTACAATTGGTCAAAGCTTGGCTATCTAAAAATTTTTTTATGAAAGATTTGGGAGAAGCATCCTATATACTAGGTACAAAAATCTATAGAGATAGATCTAAAAGGATGCTTGGCTTATCACAATCTAGGTACATTGACTTAGTGTTGAAAAGATTCAACATAGAGGTAAGTAAAAGAGGTTACATATCCATGAGTTAAGGTATATATCTCTCTAAGAAGATATCTTCTAAAATACCTGAAGAGAGAGAAAAGATAAGTAGAATTTCTTATGCTTTGACTGTAGGATCAATCATGTATGCCATGTTATGTACCAGGCTTGAAATTGCTTATGCCGTAGGCATAATAAGCAGATTTTAGGCTGATCCGAAGGAGGATCATTGAAAAGCTGTGAAAAATATTTTTAAGTATCTTAGAAGAATTAAAGATATTTTTTTAGTTTATGGAGGATTAGAGTTGAAACTAAAAGGCTTTATTGACTCTAGTTTTCAATCAGATCCAGATGATTGTAAATCCATATCAGGGTATGTATTTACTCTGAATGGTGGTGTAGTGAGTTGGAAAAGTACCAAACAACAGATTGTAGCTGACTTAGTCACTAAGGTAGAATACATTGCTGTTAGTGAAGCAGCTAAGGAAGCTATCTGGATGAAAAAATTCATCATCGAATTAGGTATAGTTTCTGAGATTCAATATCCAGTGCCACTATTTTGTGATAACACTGAAGCTGTTGCACAAGCTAAGGAACCAAGATCTCATCAAAAGTCTAAACATATCCTAAGGCGCTTCCACCTCATTCTGAGATTGTTGAAAGACAAGACGTAGTCATCGAATGAATAGATATGAAGAACAACATAGCAGACCCATTCACTAAAGTACTTCCTCAATAGCAACTTGATTGCCACTTTGATTATGTGGGTGTTAAATATAAGGGTGATTAGTTTTAGTGCAAGTGAGAGATTGAAAGAATTGTGCCCTGCAAGCCAATTGTATTTGATATGTGATAGGGTCTTTTTTGTAATTACATGTAACTCATGTATGATATTTATTATTAATTAATAATAAAGAGATATTTTTATGATTCATCATTTGCTATGTCTTATCAATTTTTAAGATTATGATGAACCTCATAGATTAGGACAATGATTTTATGGGCATAAAGGGTTCATATCAGTGAGACCTAAAACCCTAAAATTCTAATCTAAAATAATTCTAGTTGTTGGATCATTGAATCAGAAGATCAATGAATCTGGAAAGACTAGCATATCCTATGTATGCTCGATGGAGAGGGTGGATGATCTTATAACCACTTGTGTAGAGATGCTAATATAAGAATATGGGTACTCATTAAGATATGAGTATACTGATTTGATCTATTGAGAGAATATCTTATGGAAGTCTTACTTGCATGTCAAAAGATAGTTTTCTAAGTGAGAATTATGCAAGTGATCCTTTGATCTAAGATCACCATAGAATCTTGTGCACATGAATTTATATTTTGATTCATACTCAATCATAACTAAAGTTATGAATGGGGTGTTCTGGATATGATGGATTGTGTATGAAGGTTGTGAGTAGATCAACAAGAAATTGATCACTCCAAGTAAGAGGAGATGATATCCTACGTATTCTCATCTCTAGGTAACTCAGGAAGTCTTAGGTCAAAGCAGTATGAAGATTAGAAAAAATTTCTAATTCTTCATTAGAGTTATCATTTATTGATTGATGATGAGTCAATAAGAATATGTATTTGAGTTTGATATAATTCCATACTCATAAATATATTCGGGGTGTAGTATGATCGAAGGATTGAATTGTATGATAACTTACACTGAAGGATATTTTGATAATTTCTATCAAATTTCATATCTTTTGGATAGGCATGATACATTGCTAGATATCAATCATGTCTTGTAGATTTTCATAAATTAAAGTGATTAATTCATGAGTCAATTAGAAAGAGATCTAATTTGACAACTCGAATTGACATGGGTTTGACCTAAATTGATTAGATGGAGTCTAATCTAATCAGGTCAATATGCATCCAGACCTATTGTTGGCTAGATGTGGAGCCCATAGGGTCACACACATTAGAAAATTAATCAAGAATAGATTTTGGTTGGTTGGTTGGACCAAAGGAACCAACTAGGGTTGCTAGGAAACATGCTAGCACATATGGCACAAACCCTAGCTCCATAATCAAGCTGATTTGATCAAAATCTTGTTAAATTGACTAACCCAATCAGGTTATTAATTAAATTGAGTTAAGTTCTAACTTGGACCAGATTTATCTGAATTTTATTGGATATTTTAGCCATTTGAGGCACCACATATAGAGTCCAAGTTGGTTAGGACTCTATCAAGTCTAGCGCACAAAATGATAAGGCTGAAATTGTTTGGATCAGTGAAGAGGTTTTAAATTTTCTTCTTATCTGATCTCTATACCTATGATGAAGCCCTCTCAACCCTCTATCTATATGGCATAAAGTTTAAAGTGTGCCATGGCCAGATGGGGCATGAGATGCCCCAAAGATCTATGCACATGCGGCAGTAAGAAATATGAATAGTTGTGACTTCATATATTTTTTTCTCATAATTGGGACATTGTCATGCTTTGATTTTTATTTCAAAATCTTAAAATTTTCTGAGATGGTTTGGCATCTCCTAATTGATGATATGTGCAGGGGATGCGAGAGAAGGTTGAATGACCGTATCTTATAATTAAGAGTTCTTCTGAAATAAGACTCTTAATTTTTGATACACTGATTAAATGACTCCATGAAAGATCATATCTGGACCCCTTCTGCACCCCTTCTATTGCTATAAATAGGTGGTGGCAGAGTCGTTCAAGGCATTCCCAACTCTTTCCGATAGTTCTCTTCCTTGTCTTGTTAAGACATGGTCTTAAAATTATGACCAGTCTGCCCCACTTTAAGACAAGAGCCTAGGAAGAAAATTAGGAGAAAAATAGAGGAAGAAAGAGAGAGTTTAGGAGTCTAAGTCCAAGTCAAGGATGTTAGAGCATGATCCCGGCTCCTCCCACGAACCTTGGGTGCAGCGGAACTACCAACGAACAAATCTGGAGACTTCTGGACTCGATCGAAGGCCCTTGACGAAATCAGCCTGGTTGCTGTCTTCTTCATCAGCATTTCGTTCCAGATGAAGAACGCCTCTAAGATCACCTCTAAAAAATCCAAGATCTGGTACCCAACCAGATCAAGCCTGGACCGAGGTTTTCCAATTATAGATCTTAAATTGGGGCATTATAGATAGGGAAGAAGGTAGATAGAATCAGACCTTGCAGATCTGTCCTGCTGCAGCCTTTCCTGTAGATCTGTTGATGGAGATCTCACCTGCACCTCAAACGACCTCAGATCAACTTCAGATCTGAGAGAAACTTGTACCAACCTCATAGAAAGAGATTCCAAGTCCTGGACCTAATGTTTGGATGGCTGCAAGAGAGGGAGAGGCAATATGGTTGCCGGCACAAAGGGGGAGGGGCTCAAAACCCTAGCGCCTCCCCTGCTTTTCCTGCCTTTTATGGACCTGGCGGCAAGAAACCCTAGGGTTTCTTGCTTCTGGGGCATGGAGAATAGTTGGAGAGAGAGGAAGAAGAGAGAGAGAGAGACTTGGAAGAAAGAGTTTTCGTATTTCTTGGCTTAATCAAACCTATACAGTGCATGTATATATAAACACAGGGTCAAGTGACCCAAACCCAAAACTCCCTTGATCAACTCTATGGGAGATTAGGTTAACCCAAGCCTATGTACACCCATGACTCGACCTAGTCTCACCTATCCTGGGCCCAGACCTGGCCCATAAAGAGTTGGTCCCTTGAGGCCCACATAACCTAGACCTCAAGAACCCGAAAGGCCCACAGCCTTTCAACCTAGGGCCCAACTAGCCCTAGAGCCTCCATGAAGCCCTCATGAATGATGGACCTTGGCCTTAGCCTTGGTCCCCTGGGCCTTGGGCACACCACCTGGATCACAACAATCTCCACCTTGGTGTCCCAAGGCCTCAACCAGCTCCACTCTGTCCATCAGCCGAATCAGCTCAACACATCTCTGAAAGCTGTCCCGTGGAAGTACCTTCGTAAGTGCATCTGCTGGGTTCTCCTTGGTGTGTACCTTTACCAGCTCCACCTTGCCATCCTCCACAAGCTCCCTGATCCGATGATACTAATGTCAATGTGCTTTGTCCTTGCATAATAGACTGAGTTCTGTGCTAATAGAAGTGCACTCTGGTTGTCACAGTGCACTCTAATGGCCTCCTGAGTAAGGCCCATCTCCGTCAACAAACCCTTCAGCCAAATTGCATCCTTAGCTACTTCTGTCAGCCCGATGTATTCCGCCTCTATAGTGGATAGGGGCGTGATAGGCTGCAGACTCGATCTTCAAGAAATAGGACCTCCATACAGGCTAAAGATGAAGCCTGTCGTAGACCTCCGGGTATCCACATCTCCATCGAAGTCTGCATCTACATAACCGCCAATCAGCCCCTGAGTCTTTCTGGACATGTCAGAGTATCCCACTGCACCTCCTCACTGTTCATAGTAGATGCCAAATCCAACTGAACCCGCCAGGTATCTGAATATCCACTTCAGAGCTCTTCAGTGCTCCCTGCCAGGCTGCGCCATGAACCTGCTAACTTGACTCACTGCATGAGCGATGTCTGGCCTACAATAGACCATTGCATACATCAAGCTCCCAACTCCTGAAGCATAAGGAACCATCTCCATCTTCTGAGCCTCCACCTCAGTCTGTGGCGCCATGGTCTTCGAGAGTCTGATGTGACCGGCAAGTGGCAGCTCCACCGACTTTGCTCCCTTCATCCCGAACCTCTCTAAGACCTTCTATATGTAGCCCCCCTGAGATAGATGCAGCACCCTTCGGGCTCGGTCTCTAAAATCTCCATGCTTAGGATCTTCCTTGCAGGGCCCAAATCCTTCATCTCAAACTCCCGAGATAAGGATGCCTTCAGATCCTGCACAACCTTCTTACTCTTGCATGCTATAAGCATATCATCCACATACAAGAGTAGGAACACCCTAGAACCATCCTCAAGAGACTGAACATAAACACAGGGATCAAACTCGCACCTGGAAAGTCCAGTGCTGCGACATAGGAGTCGAACCGCTTGTACCATTACCTCGACGACTGCTTCAGCCCGTACAGCGACTTCTGTAACAAACAAACCTTTCCCTCTGATCCTAGATCCCTGAAGCCCATTGGTTGCTCCATGTAAATCCTCTCCTCCAAATGCCCATGGAGGAACGCCGTCTTGACATCCATCTGCTCCAGCTCTAAATCCTGAGCTGCTACAATGCTCAGCAACACTCTGATGGAAGTATGTCTGACGATGGGAGAGAAGACCTAGCTAAAGTCGATGCCTTCCTTCTGGGAGTATCCCTTGGCCACTAACCTCGCCTTGAATCTGATACCTCCCTGCTCTGAAGGCCCTTCCTTGCGACTATAGACCCATTTGTAGCCAATGGGCTTCTTCCCCTGTGGCAACTGCACCAATCGCCACGTCTGGTTCTGGTGGAGAGACTGCATCTCCTCGGACATCTTCTGTTCCCACCGCTCTCTGTCCTGGCTCTCAATAGCCTACTGATACATATATGGGTCTCCATTCACTGTCACCAGGGTATATGACAGCATCTCCTCGAAGCCATATCAGTCCGATTGCCTGATGGTCCTCTTGGGCTTGTGTAGGGCAATACCGATATCAGTCCTCGGTCCAGCTCGCTCTTGCTGGACCTCTTCACCTCGATCATCTGTCCGAGTCCTCTCCACCTGTGGAGACACCTTAGGTAGGTGCTCCACCTGAATGTCATGTCCTCCAATAGTACCTGCAAGAGGCAAAATTAAAGAGGTAAGCTGTCCAGCAGCGCCCTGCTGGATCTCCTCCTGCTCCTGTTGCTCCTCCATGCCTGCTCACCTCTGTAGGGCTGACTCCTCATCAAAAGTCACATCCCAACTAATGATGACCTTCTTTTCCAAGGGATCCCACAGTCTGTATCCCTTAACTCCTTGCGGATAGCCTAGAAACACCGTCTTGCGTGATCTGGCATCTAGCTTGCTTCGCTCACCAGCTCCATTATGCACATAGGCCGTGCACCCAAATACCCATAGATGGCCCAGCCCAACTGTCCTCCCAGACCACACCTCCTCTAGAAGCCTGCCATCCAACCTGGTGTGAGGTGATCGATTGACCAAGTAACCCACTGCGTCAACTGTGTCAACCCAGAACGCCTTTTGAAGCCCTACCTGCAGTCTCATGCATCGTGCCTTTTCCAGAAGTATTCTATTCATCCTCTCGGCCACCCCATTCTGCTGTGGAGTCTCCTTAACTGAGAAGTATCTCCTGATCCCACACTCATCACAGTAGTCCTAGAACTCTCTGCTGGTGTACTCTCCATCATTGTCTGACCTCAGACACTTCACGCTCTTCCCCTGCTCCTTCTCCACCACAGCTCTCCAGATCTTGAACTTGGTGAAGACCTCTGACTTCTCTCTCATGAAGTAAATCCAGAGTTTTCTTGAGAAATCATCAATCAGGGTCATGAAGTATCTGGCCCCATTCCTAGCTAAAACTGGGGCTGGTCCCCACACATCCGTGTGTACTAACTCCAGAGGGGCTGCACTGCGGGTTGTACTGATGTTGAACTGAACTCTCCTCTGCTTTTTCATCAGACAAGGATCACAGATCTCCCCTGTAGCACCATCCTCCAGATCAGAGATGAGTCCTCTCCTGCTCAACTCCCTCAGCCCCTTGTCATTCATGTGGCCTAGGCGGTAGTGCCACATCCTGTAAGCCCCCTGCTGGTCCTGTGCTGCAGCTGCTGCATCAGACTCTCCGGTCACCACAGATCCCTCCATGCAATAAGGTTATTGTCCAACCTCTTGCCTCTCATCACCACCATAGCTCCATTGGAGATGTTTAATACTCCGCTTCTAGCCCTACTGCTGAAGCTGTATCCACTACGCTCCAAGTAGCCTAGTGACACCAGATTCTTTTCTAGCTCTGGGACGTGCTTTACATTTGTTAATGTCCTCACAATCCCATCAAACATCCTCACCCTGACTGTCCCTATCCCAGCCACCTTGCAAGGATGATTGTCGCCTAAAGTCATGGATCCCTCATCTGTCTTGGTGTATGTCGCAAACCAAGACCTGTGTGGTGTGTAGTGATGTGAGCACGCAGAGTCTAGTGTCCACTCCTCTGTGTAATGCCTGTGACCATCTGATACCACAAGTAGATCATCCTCCACCTGCTGCCCAGCAACTGCACTCACTGATTCTGAGCCACTTCTTTCTCGCTTCTTGCTCTTCCATAGTGGACATTCTTACTTGAAGTGCCCGAACTCGTTGCACTTGAAGCATTTCATCTCTTTCTTTCCCTTCCTCGACTTGGACCGCCCCCTGGACTTGCTTTTGCCTCTGCCTCTACCTATCCTCTCCCCTACTGCCAAACCCTCCTGGGGAGCCCGATCTCTGGTCAACTTTTTCCTTTGCTCATTATACCTTAGCACCGAGACCATGTCCTCATATTCCAGAGTCTCTTTGCCATAGAGCAGTGTAGTCACCAAAGAGTCATATGATCCTGGCAGCGAACACAAAAGCAACAGGGACTTGTCCTCCTCATCCAGCTTCACCCCGATATTCATCAACTCCATGCACAATTGATCGAACCTCTGAATGTGGCCAATCACATCAGATCCCTCCTGCATCTGAAGACTGTACAACCTCTTCTTCAGCATCAGCTTGTTGCACATATTCTTTCCCATATATATGGTGTGCAACTTCGACCAAAGGCCCTTCGGGGTCTTTTCTTCCAGCACTGAATACAACACTGCATCCGCCAAACATCCTCTGATCACCGAGCATACTTTCTTCTCCAACGATGCCCACTGTCTATCTGTCATTCCCTCAGGCTTCTCATCCAAAGCCTGATCCAGATCTGCTTGCACCAGAAGATCCTCCACCCAGATTTTTCATATGAAAAAAATTCTATTGCCATCAAACTTCTCAAAATCGACCTTCATATTACTGCCCATGACTGGATCCAAGCCAAACAAGCAATATAAAATCAAGAAGTATAGAATATACCTTGATGGTACCTTGCTGAAAATTTCAGCACTTGGGATCTTTAACTTCTCATGCTTGAAACTGCTTCCTCACCATCGTGGCTCTGATACCAACTATTGGAGCATGATCCTGGCTCCTCCCATGGATCTTGGGTGCAGCAGAACTAGCAACAAACAAATCGGGAGACTTCTGGACTCGATCGAAGGCCCTTGACGAAATCAGCCTGGTTGCTGTCTTCTTCGTCAGCCTTTCGTTCCAGATGAAGAACGCCTCTAAGATCACCTCTAAAAAATTCAATATCTGGTACCCAACCAGATCATGCCTGGACCAAGGTCTTTCAATTTATAGATCTCAAATCAGGGTATTCTAGATAGGGAAGAAGGTAGATAGAACCAGACCTTGCAGATCTGTCTTGCTGCAGCCTTTCTTGTAGATCTGTTGATGGAGATCTCACCCGCATCTCAAACGACCTCAGATCAACTCCAGATCTGAGAGAAACTTGTACCAACCTCATAGAAAGAGATTCTAAGTCCTGGATCTGATGTTTGGGCAGCTTCAAGAGAGGGAGAGGCAATATGGTTGGCGGCACAAAGGGGGAGGGGCTCAAAACCCTAGCGCCTCCCCTGCTTTTCCTACCTTCTATGGACCTGACGGCAAGAAACCCTAGGGTTTCTTGCTCCTGGGGCGTGGAGAATAGCTGGAGAGAGAGGGAGAAGAGAGAGAGAGACTTGGGAGAAAGACTTTTCGTATTTCTTGGCTTAATCAAACCTATACAGTGCATGTATATATAAACACAGGGTCAAGTGACCCAAACCCAAAACTTCCTTGACCAACTCTATGGGAGATTAGGTTAACCCAAGCCCATGTACACCCATGACTCGACCTAATCTTACCTATCCTGGGCCCAGACCTGGTCCATAAAGAGTTGGTCCCTTGAGGCCCACATAACCTAGACCTCAAGAACCCAAAAGGCCCACAGCCTTTCAACCTAGGGCCCAACTAGCCCTAGAGCCTCCATGAAGCCCTCATGAATGATGGACCTTGGCCTTAGCCTTGGTCCCCTGGGCCTTGGGCACACCACCTGGATCACAACAAAGGAGAGGCCAAGTCTAAGTCAAGGTGCAGATTTGATCAAATTGGATCAAACCGAGTTCTATTGGTTAGAACTCATCAACAAGATTTTGGTGCAAGGAGTTCTGTTCCTAGAGCAATTTTCGTCTGGATCACCTGTGGAGGGCATACGCTTGTGTGTTTGTGGAAATTTAGAAATTTTACATAAGAGGTATTTATCTAAGCTACTTCTTAATTACTTTATTAGTTGTTCATTAATTGTAATTAGTTAAGGGATCATGGGTTTAGGGTTTCGGGTGTTAATCGAGTTCTATTGGTTAGAACTCATCAACAAGATTTTGGCGCAAGGAGTTCTGTTCCTAGAGCAATTTTTGTATGGATCACTAGTGGAGGGCATACGCTTGTGTGTTTGTAGAGACTTGGAAATTTTACATAAGAGGTATTTATCTAAGCTACTTCTTAATTACTTTATTAGTTGTTCATTAATTGTAATTAGTTAAGGGATCATGGGTGTAGGGTTTTGGGTGTTATGAATTTTATGATTATAAATTTTTGAAGTTCACTATTCCATTGCACTACTCGAACCCAACGAGGCTACCAATTCATATAAAATAGTAAAAGAACCTTTAGACTAAAATTCAAATCTTTAGGATTAAGTAATTCATATACTAATAAGTCTTTTTTTTTCAAAAATGGCTAACACTTTATTGCTCCGCTCGCTGTTGGACAGCAAAGCTCATTGAACCTAATTTCAATAGTTGGTATCAAAAGCTCAAGATTGTCTTGGAGCACGAGAGGATCTTGTATATATTTATAGATTCGGCACCTAAGGAGCCCACCTCGAATGCTTGTGGTGCTGTCAGAGATACTTACCAGAAGTGGCTCAATGATTGAGTCACTGTGCATTACATTATGAGGGTGGCTATGAATGACGAGTTCAGTTGCAAATTTGAGGATGCTCAATTAGAGGAAATCTTTCAAATATTGAACGAGTCCTTTAGCATCTTGATGACATTGAGAGGCACAAAATATCTTATGCTGTCTCCAACGCATGGATGAGGGAAGGGGCATCGATCACTGATCATGTATTGTATATGATCGAGCAGATCGAGCACCTGAGCAAACTCAATTTTTTTTGTATGAGCAGCTCGAAAAAAGTGCGATCCTAAATTTTTTACTTAAGTTTTATCTACTCTTTCTTAGTCATTATAGAATGACTAAGCCTACAGTAAACTACTATGATTTGCTAGAGTTACTACAGACTTTTGAGAAGGATATCTAGCTTCAAAGGAGCCGGTGAATATGATGGATGGTTCTTCTTCTGGGTGTCATCCCTTTAAGAAAGAAAAGAAGAAGAATAAGAAGAAGGTGCAGCGTGCTGGAGCTCCAAAGCTCAGTCAGAGCAAGAAGTCAAAAGTTGATAAGAGCCAGACAGAATACTTCTTTTGCAAGAAGCTGGATCACTAGAAGAGAAATTATCCTTAGTATATAGCCTCCCTTAATCCCAACAAGCTGACAAAGAGAAAGCAACAATCTATTACTAGACAAGGTACCTATATATAACTTCTTATAATTTCTATGTGTGATGCTACTATCTAGGTATTGGATATCGAAAGTTCAATTAATATTTATAATTCGTTGCAGAAATTTCAGATTAGTAAGAAATTCAGAGATGGGGAATGGCTCCTGAATGTTGGAGATAGAAGTCTTATTCTAGTTCTAGCTCTAGGAACTATTCAGCTTGTTTTTGAGTCTAGAGTTGTCATGCTAGATGATTATCATTATTATCCTTCTTTTTTGATGAATGTCATCTCTGTAAGCTTTTTGGCTAAAGTTGGTTTCAACTTTTTAATAAAAGATAATTTTTGTGATATCATTATGAATGGTACTATAATTATACATGGATAATTAAAATATGGCATATACCTTCTATCATAGCCTGTAAGTGTAATATACATGTCTAATAAACATCCTAAAGTAGATAATGTCAGTGATGCTTATCTTTGGCATTGTTGGCTAGGTCATGTGAGCAAGAACAGGATGGACATGTTAACTAAAGAGAAAATCCTCGACATTGGCAATTATGAAATATTACCGATCTGTGAGTCTTGTCTTCTTAGTAAGATGACAAAGTCACCTTTTAAAGAAAAAGATGAGCGAGCCACTGATGTTCTAAGTCCAGTACATAATGATGTATGTGGATGTTGAGAATAGTGTCTCAAAGCCAATCGTCAGCCTGTTGATGGTTGTGCTCATTTTTGTATATGTACATGAATTATGAATTAATAAAAATTATTTTGATATTTTTCATCACAAAATGTTTCATCTTCTAATGAACTCCTATATTGTGGGGAAGTCCTTAGGACTATTTAGACTCGACAAAGGAGGATTTATCGTTTAGTCCTTAAATCTGTTCGCGACCAAATGATACGTTGTTACCAAGGATGATAATGTTTATCAAGCATAGATCGTTGTGTGCCATATAGGTTGGTTATCCTCTTAACCAATGAGTGTGGAGACACTGGTATGGCATACAGGTGAGATGTAAGGGTATATCTGCACTGAACATGACCGACTCCGGAGCTATTTCTGCTATCAAGATTTGCTCCGATGGAATATGGGTATAAATATCCCTCTGACTTGAGACCGCCATGGTGACTTGCAAGCAACTCACTGCACTTAGGCACTGGACTACTTAAATTTCTAATTCAATGACGGAAGGCTGTTGGGTGTAGTCAAGTACTTGACTTGTCGGTGCGTGTGTCAAGATGGGATTGACCACTCCAGTTTAGGAGCTATGTACAGTCATATTTTAATTTAGCAAAACCTTGGCCAAGGTAGTCTTTGTGAGGAGTCACAGGACTGTTTGAGTTGAGCATGATTCGGATGATCTAATCAGGGTTGACAGTTTAACCCTGAGTCATCCTAAACACAGCGGTCAAAAGGATGAATTATACAGTAACCATATTCACATAGGTTCTGAGTGTTGCGATTGTGACTATTTGACCTATCCGATCATCGGGTACTATTGCGAGATGGTCACTTTGATTAGTACAGAAATTGGTTCCTGTGCTACCGGCTTAGGTTCGAAACTGCAGGGTCACACACATTAGAGGTTCCTATCTGATCTGATGGCTGATGAAGAGTCTTAATACTTGTGGACTATGAGTCCTACATGTCTGAGACTCTATGATTGAGAATCAAGATTCTCTGATCATGAGTCCCACACATTTTGGGTACCGGGGTCAAGAGTCCCATGGTTTGGGACTCTTCGATCAGGGTTACATATCGATGAATTCTGATGCCCGATTACCCATCGAATTTAGACTCAATATTTATAAGAGATTTAATTAGTTATTTGATCACTAATTAACTCAATTTTATTGAGTAATTATTTTTAGATCAAGTCCAATTGAATTGGATTCAGTTGGGTTTGACCCGATTAGGTTAAGAGTTGACCTAATCGTCGAGATGGTTTGGTCCCTGATTTGATCAGGGGTTGGGCTTAATCAATTTCTAATTTGATTAAGATTTTATTGAGCCTAATTAAGTCTAATTAAGTTAGATTTAAATTTGTCTAATTGGGCCTAACTTATTGGGTTCAATTAGGTTGGTTTAAATAATGAAACCACCTTGACCCATTCTCCCTGTGCCACCTCACTTCCACTGCACCCACTTGAATTCACGAGAAGGAAGTTCTCATGAATTTTTCCTCATGCAAAGCCCTCCTCACACCCTACTTTAATGTGCCAAATGAGTGGATAAGGATGATTGGTTGGCCATTCAAATTCAAAACAAAGTTTGAATTTGAATGAGCAACCAATCTTAGCACCTTGACCTTATCTCTTTTAGTGCCCCATTTATTACACGAAAAAATGTTTCTCATGAAATCACTCATGCAAAATTAAGCCATGCCCTCCTCTTCTCACGCCCTTAGTGGATAGGGATAAATTGGTTTCCATTTGAATTCAAAATTTGATTTGAATTCAAATGTGCAATTACTCATCTTTATCCTCTCACGTGGATAAGATGTTTGACATTGTTTTAAAAGGAGGAGAAGAGTGGGGCATGTGCAAGAAAAATTTTGGAGAGAAAATCTGGGTGTGAGGAATCCTTGTGTGCAAGGTGAAGGTCTATATCCTTCCGAGAGAAAAAGAAAGAAAAGAAAGAAAAAGTGTGCACAGGGTTTCAGTGAGTTCTTCAGGGTTTCAGCCTGGAGTTCGGGAAGTGAGAAGGTGAGCTATGAGTATCGTGAGCCCACCAAATTTTAGGAAGATCTTTAACATCCTCTCAAGCACATCTGTTGATGATCTGGAGCATCTAAAGAATCAACAAAATCGATCGAAGGAGTTCGATCAGCATCAGCCGTCGAAAGGGCTCTACAACGAGCTAGCACTCGTGAGGAGTCGATCAGATCGGGAGCTTCGTGTGAATGATCCATAGAGGCCAGACATGCTGTGTGACTGTATCTGATGATCAGACTCTCCGACGGTGATCAGATTGTGGCGATCTACTACCCGCACAAAGGTATTATGTTCTGAACACATTACAGTAAAGTGTTTACTGTTCAAATTTGAATTTCAAATTTAAATGCATGCATGCTATATATCATATTTAGATCCTAGTGTAGGATAAATTTTTATTAATTAATTAGATTAATTAATAGTTTTTGCTGTAAAATAATGATTTTGAAAAAGTTTTAAAATTACCATTTTATCCCTGCACTGAATTTTCCCCACAAATGGTATCAGAGCGGGTTCTTAGATATGATATATATATTTGCACGCATAGATTAAGTTGAAATCTAAAAGTTTAAATTTAAAATTTAAAATTTGAATTTTAAAAGTTGTTCAAAATTTAAAATTCAAAAATTTAAAATTTAAAATTTAAAATTTAAAATTTGAAATTTGAAATTTGAAATTTGAAATTTGAAATTCAAAATTCAAAAATTTTAAATTCAAAATTTGAAATTTGAAATTTGGTTAAAATTTTAAATTTGAAATTCAAAATTTAAAATTCAAAATTTGAAATTCAAAATTAAAAATTCAAAATTTGAAATTTAAAATTTGTTTGGAATTTGAAATTCAAAATTTAAAATTTGAAATTTAAATTTTAAAATTGGTATATTTAGATATACTTGATCCAAGTAGCAAGTAATCGAATTGGGTTGGTTGCCATAGCCGTCCGATCATAGGAGAAAAGTAGGGTTTAAAAGCCCTCTCTTTCCATTCGATGGGGTCTCCTATGGCGGTAGGGGTGCCGATGCGATTATATCCCATGCAGATGAAGCAGCGAAAGAAATATTCATGATTTATTTTGATTGAGTTATTTTCTGTTATGTAATTAGCAATAGGATTGCTATTTATGAAATGTGCTGATATATTTGTGTAATAAGTCAACATATTTGGTGAATAGAAAATAAAACCTTTCAAATTTAAAAATTATTTTTGAAATGTCAAACCCTGACCCATCAATCCAAATACTTAATTAAAAGAATTAAGTATTGTCTAGTAGGTCTAGAATTGTGAATTAAGACCTAAGACAATTGAATAAACTTGTGGGTCAATGGGTTAGATGGATTAGGTCCATAATTGGGTTAGACCTAAGGTTAGCTTAAAGAAATGGACTAAATTAGAGTAATTGGTCAAATCTAATCAAAAGTTGAATTAGATTAGGTCAAGGATACTCTAGACTCAACTCCAATAGTTGTAGTTGAATGGGTCCATATCTTTAACTAGACCAAGATGGACTTAATTCATGGCTACGTGGTGGAACTCTATTTACTAAGTTGATCAAATTAAAACTAATGAACCGATTGGTGTCTAAGGTAAGTTTGGCAGTTTGACCAGTGATTTTTAAGCGGGAGCTACTTGCAGTGATTCGATCTCTGACGAGTTAATGGCTTATCCCCACCACTGATCTCACTTACCTGGCCAACCTGATGAATTAGGTTTTGATTAGATCACTTGGTGATTAGGGCTCACCTATGTCATTAGGTAAATCAGTTGGACTGATTTAGGTGCTCCTAATGCCAGCTTTAAGTAAATCTTTTTTAATCTAACTTGGTGAAGTCAGTGGGAGGATTGAAATTGGCTGGATATTTTCTTCTCATCTATTCTTTAATAAAATCCTCAAAAAAAAAATTTATTAGGTCCTAAAAATGATTAAGTTATATTGATAACTAAGTCATAGCCTCCCATTAAGTGGGTGATAATGAGTCCATTAGTTTAATAATCATTGGAGGTCCAAAGGCCTGGTGCTTATTGACTAATGGAATTATCATTCATAGTATGATAATTTGGTTTGAGTCTTTCTGATGGTGGTTAGGTTGGCCGACCAAAGTCGGGCTTGATCATTTATTGGTCCGATTCACCAAATCAAATCATGTTAATGGTTGGACCTAACCAGATTTTTTCAGTAGAGGCCAAAGCCTACTGATTAGGTTCTGGGGCAAAATTAATTACTAGAAGTTGTTTAGAGAAATAACTGATTATGAACCTACCCATAGATGCACATAGGTTGACCAACCAAAGTTGGGCTCGTGTGTAGTCTGTGTGGATTCTAGTACCCACTAAGGAATTAAAGTAATTCCTTAAATTGGAGGTTGAGGCTACCAATTCATAAAAATACTAGGAGAAATTTTAGACTAAAGTCCAAGTCTTTAGTATTAATAATTTATGTACTAATATAGGTCTGGTTTTCCTTTATGCAGCTATGGCCACTACCCTATCGCTCCGATCATTATTAGATAATGACAAGCTCATGAGACCTAATTTCGATAGCTGGTATCGAAAATTAAAAATTATCCTTGAGCATGAGCGGATCCTTTATGTAGTAATGGATCCGGCACCTGAGGAGCCAGCCCTGAATGCTAGAGGGACGGTCCGAGATACTTACCAGAAGTGGCTCAACGACCGCCCCAACGTCCGATGCATAATGCTGGCGGCAATGAATGATGAGTTCAGTTGCAGGTTCGAAAATGCCCAGCCACAAGAGATGCTTCAATGTTGAACGACTCTTTTGGCACGCCTGACGACGTTGAAAGGCACAAAACTAGTTGTGCCATTTTCAATACTCGGATGAGGGATAGAGCCTCAATCACTGATCATGTACTATACATGATCGAAATGATTGAGCGCCTAAGTAAACTGGGTTTTTCCTTGCATGAACAGCTCGGTAAGGATGCGATCCTTAATTCTCTGCCCAAGTCTTTTCTTCCCTTCCTTACTCATTTTTGAATGACAAAGCCTGCAGTGAACTACCACGACTTGTTGGGGTTGCTGCAGAATTTTGAGAAGGATCACCAGCTCCATAAAGAGTCGGTGAATGTTGTGTGAGGGACTTCTTTTGGTCGTCGACCCTTTAAGAAAGAAAAGAAGAACAAGAAGAAGAAGAATAAGAAGGTGCAGTTGCATGCTGGGACGTCTGCACAGGGTCAGACCAAGAAGCGCAAGCCCGACCAGAGCCAGGCGGAGTGCTTCTTTTGCAAGAAGCAGGGGCACTAGAAGAGGAACTATCCTCTATACATTGCCTCACTGGACCCGAACAGGCCAAAGAAGAAGCAAGGTACTTATATGATAACACCTTGCAACTTTTTTATTTGTGATACTACTGCCTGGGTATTGGATACTGGAAGCCCTTATCATATTTGCAATTCGATGTAGGGTCTACATGTCAGTAGGAGATTTGATGAAGGTGAGAGGTTCCTGAATGTTGGAGATGGAAGCAAAGTTCCAGTTCTAGCTTTAGGAATCATGAAACTTGTAATCAGTTCTTGAAATATAATTCTGAGTGAATGTCACTATTGTCCAAGCTTTTTATTAAATATTATTTCTGTAGGTCTTTTGGCCATGAACGGTTATCAATTTTTTAGTAAAAGGAAATGTTTGCAATATCATTTTGAATGGTGTTACAATGTTTGTTGGACAACTTTATAATGGAATTTACTTTCTATCATAACTTGTTAATGTGGTTCAAACCTCTGGTAAATACCCTAGAATAGATAATGTGTCAGAAGTCTACCTTTGGCACTATAGGCTAGGTCATATCAATAAGAACAGGATAAACAGGTTAGCTCAAGAAGGAATTCTTGAAGTAGGTGATTGTGAATTACTTCCAACCTGTGAGTCCTGTCTTCTTGGTAAAATGATCAAGTCACCTTTTACTGGAAAAGGTGAGCGAGCCAGTGAACTCTTGGGTCTGGTATATTCTGATGTATGTGGACCCATGAGCACAAGTGTAAGAGATGGATATTTCTACTTCATAACCTTCACAGATGACCTATCGAGGTATGGGTATGTCTATTTAATGAAGCATAAGTCAGAGTCGTTTGAAATGTTCAAACTATTCCAAAATGAGGTAGAAAAATAAACTGAGAAGTGTATTAAAATTCTTTAATCTGATCGAGGAGGTGAATACCTTTCCAATGAGTTTCTGACATATCTTGGGGAGAATGGGATTCTCTCTCAATGGACTCCTCCTGGAATACCACAGCATAATGGTGTATCTAAAAGGAGGAATCGGACCTTGTTGGATATGGTTCGATCCATGATGGGGTTTGCTAGTCTGCCGATCTCCCTCTGAGGATATACGCTCGAATCGACTTGTTACCTTCTAAATAGAGTTTCGAGTAAGTCTGTAACCAAAATGCTATATGAGATATGGATAGGACGTAAGCCAGTACTCTCGCACCTTAGGGTTGGGGGTGTCCGGCTTATGTTAAACGTTTAATTACGGACAAGCTAGGACCTAGGTCTGACAAGTGTAATTTTATAGGATACCCAAAAGAGACCAAAAGATATTATTTCTGCCTGGCTGATGAGCAAAAGGTGTTTGTCAGCCTTAAGGCAATCTTTTTGGAAAAAGAGTTTCTTGGTGAAGGGACTGTTGCCTCTAAGGTCGAACTTGACGAAGTTCGACAGGTGGAAAAACTGACACAAGTTGCTGAACCTGAATCGAATTTGATTAGATCAGATCCGGAGCCCATTGTTCAAGCACCCTTAAGGCAATCTGGTAGAGTACCATGTCAACCGGACAGATACTATGGTTTCTTGGTTCGGGACGATGATCCTATCAAACTTGATGAAAACGATGAGGATCCGATCACCTACATGGATGCAATGCAGAGTCCGACTCTGAGAAATGGCTAGAGGCCATGAAATCCAAAATGGAGTCCATGAAGGTCAACGATGTATGGACATTGGTTGACCCACCCGAAGGAGTAAAACCCATAGGGTGTAAGTGGGTCTTCAAGAGGAAGAGGGGCACAGACGGAAAGGTGAAAACCTATAAAGCCCATCTGGTTGCCAAGGGATATCGTCAACGTTATAGTATGGACTATGACGAGACATTTTCTCCTATGGAAATGCTCAAATCCATTCGGATTATGCTTGCGATAGCTACCCATCTGGACTATGAAATCTGGCAGATGGATGTGAAGACGCTTTCCTAAATGGAGAGCTGGATGAAGAGGTGTATATGATACAACCTGAAGGATTCACATCCACTGATGAGTCTAAGGTGTGCAAACTACAGAGGTCCATTTATGGACTTAAGCAGGCATCCTGGAGTTGGAACATATATTTTGATAGGACGATCAAGACGTATGGCTTCGTTAAGAATGGAGAAGAGCCCTGCATTTATAAGTGAGCTAATGGTCCAGTAGTGGTATTTCTTGTATTGTATGTGGATGATATTCTCTTAATCGGGAATGATGTCCCTGCATTACAGAGAATAAAGATTTGGCTGTCGTCACAGTTCTCCATAAAGGATTTGGGAGAAGCTTCTTACATCCTAGGGATGAGGATCTATAGGGAAAGGTTGCTTGATTTATCCCAGTCTATGTACATAGATACTATGCTGAAGAGGTTCAACATGGAGAATTCCAAGAAAGGCTATCTACTGATAGGCCATGAAATTTTTCTCTCGAAGAGGGATTGTCCGACAACACCTCAAGAGAGAGAGAGTATGGGTAGGATTCCATATGCTTCGACAGTGAGATCTATCATGTACGCCATGACATGTACATGACCAGATGTGGCATACTCACTAGGGGTAGTGAGTAGATACCAATCTAATCTAGGAGAGAATCACTGGAAGGTTGTTAAAACCATCCTGAAGTATTTAAAAAATACTAAGGACCAGTGGCTTGTTTATGGTGAATCGGACTTGAGACTTATAGGGTTTACAGACTCTAGTTTCCAGTCTGATCACGATGACAGCAAAAGTGTGTCGGGATTTATTTTTACCCTTAATGGTGGAGCTATCTGTTGGAAGAGTTCCAAGCAACACACAGTGGCTGATTCAGTTTGCGAGGTGGAGTATGTCGCTGCATCAGATGCTGCCAAAGAAGCGGTGTGGCTGAGGAAATTCATCATCGAGCTTGGAGTAGCACCCTCCCTTGTTGGTCCAGTTCTGCTCTACTGTGACAGCTCTGGAGCCATTGCTCAGGCGAAGAAACCCAAGGCACACCAGCGGACGAAGTATATTGTGTGCCGCTACCATCTCATCCGAAAAATTATGGATTGAGGTGACATCGACCTTCTGAAGATCGACGAAAAGGAGAACCTAGCTGACCCATTCACTAAAGCCATTGCAGTGAAGGAGTTCGACGACTACAAGTCGAAGATGGGTATTGGATACTGCACCAATTGGCTTTAGGCCAAGTGGGAGATTGTTGGGAATAGTGTCCCAAAGCCAATCGTCAGTCTGTTGACGGTTGTACTCATTTTTATATATGTACATAAATTATGAATTAATAAAAATTATTTTGATATTTTTCATTACAAAATATTTCATCTTCTAATGAACTCCTATGTTGTGGCGAAGTCCTTAGGACTATTTAGACTCGACAAAGGAGGATTTGTCGTTTAGTCCTTAAATCTGTTCGCGACCAAATGATACGTTGTTACCAAGGATGACAATGTTTATCAAGCATAGGTCGTTGTGTGCCATATAGATTGGTTGTCCTCTTAACTAATGAGTGTGGAGACACTGGTATGGCATACAGGTGAGATGTAAGGGTACATCTGCACTGAACGTGACCGACTCCGAAGCTATTTCTGCTATCAAGATTTGCTCCGATGGAATATGGGTATAAATGTCCCTCCGACCTGAGACCGCCACGGTGACTTGCAAGCAACTCACTGCACTTAGGCACTGGACTACCTGAATTTCTAATTCAGTGACGGAAGGTTGCTAGGTGTAGTCAAGTACTTGACTTGTCGGTGTGTGTGTCAAGATGGGATTGACCACTCCAGTTTAGGAGCTATGTACAGTCGTGTTTTAATTTAGCAAAACCTTGGCCAGGGTAGTCTTTATGAGGAGTCACAGGACTATTTGAGTTGAGCACGATTCGGATGATCTAATCAGGGTTGACAGTTTAACCCTGAGTCGTCCTAAACACAGAGGTCAAAAGGATGAATTATACAGTAACCATATTCATGTAGATTCTGAGTGTTGCAATTGTGACTATTTGACCTATCCGATCATCGGGTACCATTGCTAGATGGTCACTTCGATTAGTACAGAAATTGGTTCCTGTGCTACCGACTTAGGTTCGAACCTGTGGGGTCACACACATTAGAGGTTCCTATTTGATCTGATGGCTGATGAAGAGTCCTAATGCTCGTGGACTATGAGTCCTATGTGTTTGGAACTTTATGATCGAGAATCAGGATTCTCTGATCACGAGTCTCACACATTTTGGGTACCGGGGTCAAGAGTCCCACTGGTTTGGGACTCTTCAATCAGGGTTACATATCGATCAATTCTGATGCTCGATTACCCATTGGATTTGGACTCAATATTTATGAGAGGTTTAATTAGTGATTTGATCACTAATTAACTTAATTTGATTGAATAATTATTTTTGGATCAAGTCCAATTGAATTGGATTCAGTTGGGTTTGACCCGATTAGGTTAAGAGTTGACCTAATCGTCGAGATGGTTTGGTCCCTGATTTGATCAGGGGTTGGGCTTATTCAATTTCTAATTTGATTAGGATTTTATTGAGCCTAATTAAGCCTAATTAAGTTGGGTTTAAATTAGTCTAATTGGGCCAACTTATTTGGTTCAATTAGGTTGGTTTAAATAATAAAACCACCTTGACCCATTCTCCCTACGCCACCTCACTTCCACTGCGCCCATTTGAATTCACGAGAAGGAAGTTCTCATAAATTTTTCCTCATACAAAGCCCTCCTCATGGCCTACTTTAATGTGCCAAATGAGTGGATAAGGATGATTGGTTGGCCATTCAAATTCAAAACAAAGTTTGAATTTGAATGAGCAACCAATCTTAGCACCTTGACCTTATCCTCTTTTAGCACCCCATTTATTACACGAGAAAATGTTTCTCATGAAATCACTCATGCACAAATTAAGCCACGCCCTCCTCTTCTCATGCCCTTAGTGGATAGGGATAAATTGGTTTCCATTTGAATTCAAAATTTGATTTGAATTCAAATGTGCAATTACTCATCTTTATCCTCTCACATGGATAAGATGTTTGACATTGTTTTAAAAGGAGGAGAAGAGTGGGGCGTGTGCAAAAAAAATTTTGAAGAGAAAATCTGGGCATGAGGAATCCTTGTGTGCAAGGTTAAGGTCTATATCCTTCCGAGAGAAAAAGAAAGAAAAGAATGAAAAAATGTGCGCAGGGTTTCAGTGAGTTCTTCAGGGTTTCAGCCTGGAGTTCGGGAAGTGAGAAGTGAGCTACGAGTGTCGTGAGCCCACCAAATTTTAGGAAGATCTTAACATCCTCTCAAGCACATTTGCTGATGATCTAGAGCATCCAAAAAATCGACAGACATCGATCGAAGGAGTTCAATCAGCATCGGCTGTCGAAAGGGTCTACAACGAGCTAGCACTCATGAGGAGTCGATCAGATCGGGAGTTTCGTATGGGCGATCCGCAGAGGCCAGACATGCTGTGTGGCTGCATCGTGATGATTAGACTCTCTCGATGGTGATCAAATTGCAGAGATCTACTATCCACACAAAGATATTGTGTTCTGAACACATTACAGTAAAGTATTTACTGTTCAAATTCGAATTTCAAATTTAAATGCATGCATGATATATATCATATTTAGATCCTAGTGTAGGATAAATTTTTATTAATTAATTAGATTAATTAATAATTTTCACTATAAAATAATAATTTTGAAAAATTTTAAAATTATCATTTTACCCTTGCATTGAATTTTCCCCACAGTGGACCAATGAGCACAAGTGCTTGAGATAGATATAATTACTTCATTACTTTTACTGATGACCTATCTAGATATGGGTACATCTATCTTATGAAGTATAAATTTAAATTATTTAAAGTATTCAAATTATTCTATAATGAAGTAGAAAAATAAATTGAAAAGAGTATTAAAACTCTTCGGTCAGATCGAGGAGGTGAATATCTTTTTAATGAGTTTTTGATATTTTTAGAAGAGAATGGGATTCTCTCACAATAGACTTCTCTGGAGACACCGCAACATAATGGAATGTCAGAAAGAAGAAATCAAACTCTGTTAGACATGATTTGATCTATAATAGGTTTTATGACTCTCTGTCAATCTTCTTTTGGGGATACGCTCTAGAAACTGCATGCTATGTACTGACTAGGATTCCAAGCAAGTCTGTAAATAAAACTCCATATGAGATATAGATAGGGTGCAAGCCAATACTCTCACAACTTAGGGTTTGGAGGTGTCCGGCTTATGTCAAATGCTTAAAGATAGATAAGCTTAGACTAAGGTCCAATAAGTGTTAATTTGTAGGATACCCAATAAAAAAATCAAAGAGTACTATTTTTACCTTGCTGAAGAATAAAAGGTATTCGTCAGCAATAGGACAGTCTTTTAGAAAGAGAGTTTCTTAGAGAAGTTACTGATGCCACTAAGATCGAACTTGGTGAAGTTTGTGGGGTAGAAAACCAAACACCTTTAAGTGAAAATACAGAACCAGATTTGATTGGAGAATTAAATCAAGAGCCTATTATAGAGGCACCATTAAGGAGATTCGGTAGAGTACTATATCAATCGGACAGATACTATAATTTTTTGGTTCAAAATGGTGATCCTGTTGAACTAGATGTGAACAATGAGGATCCGATCACCTATTTGGATGCCATGCAAAGGTCTGATTCTGAGAAATGGTTAAAAGCTATGAAATCTGAAATGAAGTCTATGAAGATCAGTAGTGTATGGATACTTGTTGATCTACCTAAAGGAATTAAATCCATAGGGTGTAAATAGGTCTTCAAAAGGAAAAGAGGAGTGGATGGAAAGGTAGAGACTTATAAAGCCCATCCAGTCATCAAGGGATATCGTCAAATTATGGTATTGATTATGATGAGACATTCTCTCCTGTGGCAATACTCAAGTCCATTCGGATTATGCTTGCTATAGCAGCATATCTAGATTATGAAATCTGACAAATGGATGTCAAAATCACTTTCTTTAATGGAGAGTTGGAAGAAGAGGTATATATGATACAACCTGAAGGGTTCACATCCACAGATGAATCTAAAATATGCAAGCTAAACATGTCTATTTATGGACTGAAGCAAGCTTCTTGGAGTTGGAACATACATTTTGATAAGACGATCAAAACATATGGCTTCATTAAGAATAGAGAAGAGCCCTACATCTATAAATGGGCTAAAGGCTTTGTAGTCATCTTCCTTATATTGTATGTAGATAACATACTCTTAATAGGAAATGACATCCTTACTTTATAGAGTGTAAAGCTATGGTTATTATCACAGTTTTTTATGAAGATTTGGGAGAAGCATCCTATATCCTAGGGATGAAGATCTATAAAGATAGATCTAAAAGGTTGCTTAGATTGTCTCAATCCATGTACATTGATATCGTGCTGAAATGGTTTAGCATAAAAAATTTTAAGAAAGACTATCTTTCAATAGGTCAAGAAATTAGTCTCTCTAAGAATGATTGTCCGACCACACTACAAGAGAGAGAGAGCGTATAAGTAGAATCGAATATACCTTAGTAGTGGGATCTATCATATAGCTATGACATATACGAGGCCAGATGTGGCCTACTCATTAGGGATAGTGAGTAGGTATCAGTCTGATTCGGATGAGAATCATTGAAAAGTTGTAAAGATAATTCTTAAGTATTTAAAAAATACTAAGGATCAATAATTAATCTATAGAGATACTGACTTTAAACTTGTGGGATATACTGATTCTAATTTTTAGTAAGATTGTGATGATAGTAAAAGTATGTCTGACATATTTTCACTTTATATGGTGAAGCGGTCTACTGAAAGAGTTCCTAGTAGCACACAGTAACTGACTCTGCTTGCAAAGCAGAATTGATTGTGGCATCCGATGTTGTTAATGGAAAGAAAAATCTAGCTGATCCCTTCACTAAAGCTCTCGAAATCAAAGAGTTTGATGACCATAAGTGGAAGATGTATATTAGATACAATCCTAATTAGCTTTAGTCTAAGTGAAAGTTGTTAGAAATTATATCCTAAAGCTAATTGTTTATCTGTAAATGATTGAGTTCTTTATAATTTGTATATAAATTATTAATGAATAAAAATTATTCTTAGGTAAGTTCATTATAAAAGTGCATCTTTCTTTGAACTCTCATGTTATGATGAAGTCCTTAGAACTATAATAAAATCAATAAAGAAGAATTTATCGAATAGTTCTTAAATTTATTCATGACCAAATAATACGTTATTAATAAGGATAATAATATTTATGAAGTATAGATTGTTGTATGCTATATGGGTTGGTTGTCCTCTTAATTAAGAAGTGTGGAGACACTGGTATGGCATAGAGGTGAGATGTAAAAGTACATCATCACTAAATAATGACTCACTTGCAGAGTGCTCTATTGTCAAGGGCAGGTCGCAAAAGATATGGGCATAAGTATCTCTTCAACCTGAGATCACCACGGTGACTTATAAGCAACCACTATGCTTTGATGCTGGACTATCTATATTTCTAATATAGTGACATAAGGCTACTGGGTACAGTCAAGTACTTGTAAAGTCGGTGTGTGAGTCAAGATGGGATTGACCCCTCTGAATTACAGGAGTTAATGCATTATTGTGTTTCAATCCAATAAAATCTTGACCAGAGTAATCCTTATGATGTGTCACAAGATTTGAAAAAGATTGAAATATAATGTGGATGACATTCCAAGGTTGACTGCTAAATCCTAGGTCATCTTGAGCAATAGATTCAAAGAGATAAATTATGCGATAACCATATGTCAAAGTTTTTGAATGTTGCTTTGCAATTATTCAACCTATCCGTACATCAGGTATCACTGCTAGATGGTTACTTCGATTAGTATAGAAAGTGGTTCCTATACCATCGACTTAGTGTTCGAACCTATGGAGTCACGTACAAAGTCAAACAATATAGAAAAAATTGATCGAATATTTATATGTTCAATTTAGAAGTATGAGATTTGATTGAACATATAGATTTACTTAATTAAAAATTAAGTTCTAGGATTAAACACCGACTATATCTAGCTAGCACTGCACATGAGGTGCAGATTTGACTCCGGAGATGAATTTAATCAAATCTATGATTCAAAAAATTATGAGAGATTGGATTTGAGTTCTAATTATTTTAAATTAGATCTAAATTAATTGGGCTTGATTTTATTGAGGTTAAATTAGGTTAAATATCCAAATTAGACTTGGACCTAAATCCTAATTAGATTAGGATTAGCAACTTTTTCGAATTTGATTCGAATCAGATTTGAATTAAACCCAAATCTGAACCAAATTAGATTTGGTGCACTTAGCCATATTTTTCATGCATTCTCTCATCCATATGGCTGACCAAGATGGAGGAGAGAGTGCTGGAATAGCCCCCTTCCCTTGGGTGTGTGGCATGGTGAAGGGAGGTGCAAGTTGATGCCTCTCCTACTTCTATTAAGAAATCTTATAGTTTAGGGAGTTCAGATTTGATTCAAACTTAGAGGATCCTATTCCTAATGCATGAAGATATTTGATTTGATCTAGGATCTCTTATCTATTTAAGGAGGGATTTGGAGAAGAAGAAAATAAATCTAGGCATGAGCAAGGGCTTGGGCATGGAGACTACCTCACTTGGGCGTCCCCTCTTCTCTTGGGTGTCTCTCTCCTCTTGGCATCCTCCCTCCCCTTGTGGTGTGGCATGTAGGCTCCTTCCTAGGCTTCGAGATCTGATC
This sequence comes from Elaeis guineensis, assembly GCF_000442705.2. Classification (NCBI taxonomy): domain Eukaryota; kingdom Viridiplantae; phylum Streptophyta; class Magnoliopsida; order Arecales; family Arecaceae; genus Elaeis; species Elaeis guineensis. The sequence continues at coordinate 98,586,753 of NC_025996.2, read as the reverse complement.
TCAAAGCCATCCTCTCCTCCCTTTCTGAAGAGATCTTCATCCCTCCTTCCTACGTTGGTTGGCATGCAAGCGAAGTAGAGGGTCTGGACATCTGAATCTCGCTAAGTGACTCGATTCGGGATTCAATCAATCTTGATTAAATCTTCCACTGTGAATCAAGATAAGATTTTATAAATGTTATAAAAATTTTAGTTGCTAATCTATTCAATTTTTTTCTGGCATCCGATGTGATCAGACAAATTTTCCTTTAGAAGCCCCCACTAGTTTCATTATGGAGCAAAAGCAAAATAAGGAGCACTCATTGAGGTGGGATGAGAGAACCCGATGTGCCTCACCATCGAGGAGGTACAATAATTACACCCCACTAAATGCTCTAAGTACTCAAGTGCTGATGGAGGTCAGAAGGCAACTTTCGAAGTCGAGGAGGCTGCGGACACCCCCTACTCGGAGGAATCTCAAAAAGTACTACTTGTACCACCTATACCATGACCATGACATGGAAGAATATATTCAACTTCAAGATGAGATTGAGGATTTTATCAAGCACGACCGTCTCGATCAGTTTATTCAATGATGGAGGGAGCAATGGGAAGATCAATGGAGATCTCTTTGGCCAGCAGAGCAACCACAGTAGGCTGAGCCACAGGAAGACCGACCCTCAATCAGAGAAATAAACACCATCATTGGGGGGCATCGCAGTGGAGGGCTCTATGGAGATGAAGAAGTGGCAAAAAGATGGAGAACTGGAGAGCCCATAACTTCTGCGGAGGAGGATGCTCAAGGAATTCAATTTTTGCATAATGATATAGTGGTTGTAACTTTAAATATAGAAAACTATAATGTACGTCATATCTTAATTGATAATGGAAGTTCCACCGATGTCTTATTTTATGATACCTTTTTAAAAATGGAAATACCTGCTAATCAGTTGGGGAAGATAGACTCCCTGCTAGTTTGATTTATCAGGGATGCCATCCCCATGGAAGGAGTCATCACACAATGTATGAAAGCTGGCCGATTTTCTCTCCAATCCACTGCCCAGGTTGATTTCCTGATCGTTCGAGCACCCTCAACTTATAATGCTACCCTCGATCGATCTGGTCTGAATGTATTTCGAGCCGTTGTGTCCACATACCATCTGAAGGTAAAATTTTTCATAGCACATGGAGTTGGAGAAGTTCGTGAAGATCAGGACTTGGTGCGTCACTGCTACAACTGTTGAAATTTTATGTCGAGACATGCATGTTGAAGAAAAATGTGGTGGGTGATGTTCATGAATTTTTAAAATTTTTTATAGTGGAACATATATAGATTAAATAATTTAATCTATAATGCTACATAGATTAAATCTAAATCACCATACAAGATCTAAGACATGAACTAATATGCATGTATGCATATCTGAAATCTAAAATTCAGCAAGTACATGACATATCTAATCTATATTTTGATCACATCTAAATATTAATTGAATACAAAACTTTATACCTGAGCATGGGTAGCAGATCACCGCATCCAAAATCCATGGTAGATGGTTCTTCATAATGCTTGGCAGCCGCACACGCGTCCGACCTCTATGGATATCCACACGAAGTCCTCGTGCTGATCGATCTCCTCGGGAGTGCTAGCTCGCGAAGACACTATCCACTAATTGATTTGAGAGGAACATGATGGAAATGAAGAATAAAGAGACCTTCTCCCTTTCTTCCTAAATCTATGCATCTAATCTCTACAATAGAGATCAAGAGAAGAATCCTTTCTTCTCAATTTTCTATGCATAAGAGAGAACCTTTTTCTCTTCCTTTCACACCCTTAGGAAGAACTTTTCTTCTTTGATTTTTCTTGATGAAAATTAGATCTAATCTGATTTTTCAGACAGAAAATTACATAAATCTTGAGATGAGGGCATTCTCGAACAGCCTAAGACCAGGGTTTTGAACTAAGACTGTGCCATCACCTTCAAAAGAGGGATCCAAGAGAAGAACCATTCTTCTCTCTTCTTCTCCCTTTTCTTCTTCGATCTAGAACTCTAGGAAGCCCTTGTTGGAGTTTTGGATTTGGTGCATGCATGTGTGTTTCAAAACTTTATTTTCTAAACACCACAGTAGAGAATAAGATTAAAATAATTTTAATCTAAATTATGCATGCATAAAAATATAAAATCATATGGATCTATCTCATATGCTAAAATTGATATATACTGAAATTCAGATTGTGATCAAATCATATATCTGTTTTGCAATCTCTTTCTTCAAAACTAGATCTGGAAGAGACAAGGCTCTCTATTAGCCGCACAAATATCTAGTCTATATGAGTATCCACTCAGGATCAGCCTGGAACGGCCCTCTATAATCTAAATTTTGATTCTCCAAAATGCAGTCTGCTGAATCTGAACGAAGTCTGGATCGCGATCAACATTTGATCTTCTTCTTCTCCTCTTCTCTAGAGTTTTTCTTTGCTATGTGCTGCTACCAGATGCTAGAAACTAGTAAGAAAGAGGCACCCAAACTCCTTTAGGCGTGGAACTCCTTGGGACGCACGTTCCAAGGAAGGAGTGTATAGAACACCCAAGAGAAGAGAAGGAGAGAGGAAGAGAGGGCGTGGGGAGAGTCTTTGGGTGTGAGGGGTTACTGATTTTGATGCTCTAGGGATCTTAGGGGAGGTCCCTTTAAATAGGCATAAGGATTGAATTCTATTCAATCATGTAATATAAGTCCTACTTGCATTAGGATTCTTATTAACTTAAGTTATCCAACTTACATTAGGAAGCCCATTAGGCACCAACTATTGGAGCCCTTGCACCCATAATTAGATACCCTCTTTTGCACCTAAGAGACACCCCATATGAAAATCAAAGGCTCTCTAATTAATGGACACATCCAAATTGATCAAATCAAATTGGTGCCCCATAATAACTATCAAGGAGATTCATAAGGGACTTGCACCCTTAATTTATGTGATCTATATCCTTAGACACCCAACAATTGGAGTCTCATGAATCTTATTCATGTAGGTTATTAGTAGATAATTAAGTTAGAATTAACTTATCAAATAAGTAATCTCAATAAAAAGAGGAATTGGGTCCAACCATGTGCTAGCAAGGTTACCATGAACCCAATGGATTTTTTTAAATCCAATTAACACTTCATAAGCTCAATTACTTATTTCAGGCCTAGTCTCTTTGTTGTGTGACCTCATAGGTTCAATTATATTTGATAGTGAGATATACAATGATCTCTATTATTGTATCATTGAAACTCTTTTCAATGGGTCAGAATAATTTCACTCTAACTCAACAAGGATTGTCAATCCGAAATAATCCTAATGAGCTCTCACAATCCATCAGTGATACCTAGCAGTATGTAGTGACAACTTAGTAGAATTAGAATGAACCTCTAGGTATAGTTAACATATGATTTAGTCCCTCTATCATGAGTCCCGACTAGATGACAGGTTATGGATAAATCATCAAACCTTAACATCAGTCATATGATAGATTGATTAGCTCCAATCCAGTTGTGACTTCTATGAGAACTCTTTTCCATCAATCACACTGCTATAGCTATAAACTCTTAGACTTAGCCTCTCAAATTTCATAGGACTACTCTCTATCAAGGTTGATAAATCCTATCTTGATGCGCATTTCACTTCTACAGTGGACCAACTGTCAGCAACATCCACTATAAGGGCTCATTGAGATCCATGTTTATATGTCAATCAAACTCCAGCAGCCTCACTGTGAGTAGCAGTACCATCTCAAGTTAAAAGATCAGTCACACAACTACAGCATCGAGACAATCACTGATGATTGAATAGAAATTCATATGATCTCTTGTATGATCATGCTCAATGCTAGTTGTTCTCTAACAACCACCTGCACTTATCGTCCTATATCTCTACATAGTAGATTAGAGATCTATCTATCTCGAAGGAAGCAATTTATGTGCTAGTCTGTCTGAATCTATCATCATCTTCATGATGATCCTATGATCAAAAGTATTTAAAAATTAAATACATGTCTTTAATTCTCAATACTTTGAGAATATGTATTGAAGCTAATTCTATGGATGATTCAAGGACACATCATACTTGAATGAAAAAAAAAATTATCTTTTATTTGATAATATCAATATATTAAGTATAAAATTATATCCTAGATTTATTATAATTTGTCAGCTATATTGGCTTCTAGGATATACATCTAACAATCTTCCACTTAGACTAAAGCCAATTGGCCACAAATCTAAGTCCCATCTTTTCAAGATGGACTTCTATTTTTGGTTGCTCAACTGCTTAGTCAGCGGGTCTGCCACGTTATCCATAGAGTTTACTCTTTGCACCTTGACATGAGGTAGATGCATATATCGATGCTCTATATGTTTGAACTTTTGGTGAGACCTTGGCTCCTTAGCAAGGGCTATGGTGCCATTGTCTTTGCAGTACTGTGTCATGGCATGACATCCAATTCTGCAACTAACATTAAAATCAAAATTGGTCTTACACATCTGTAGCACACTTAGCCTCCATTGATCGATTACTCAGAATCCTTCTAGTAAATCGAACAAGAATACACCCTCGAATCGTAACTCAGAATCACCTTCAAAGATTAAGAATAGATCCTTAGTCCTTCTTAAGTACTTAAGGATGTTCTTCATAGCTATCCGGTACTCTTTGTCTGGATTTGACTGATACCTGCTCGTGATACTCACGACAAGGGTAATATCAGGTCGAGTACATAGCATGACATATATGAGGCTTCCTATTATCGAAACATAAAGAATCCTACTCATGCACTGAATCTCCTCAGATGTGGTCAAACACATCGTCTTAGAGAGACTAATACCATGCCTAAGAGGTAAGAGACCTCTCTTGGAGTTTTTCATGCTAAACCTCTTCAGCACCTTCTTTATGTACAGCGTTTGTGACAGGTCAAGCATCCATTTAGATCTATCCCTATAGACCTTTATTTTAAGAATATAGGATGCTTTTCCTGGGTTTTTCATGGAGAATTTCTTGGACAACCATCTTTTGACCATGGTCAGCATGGGAATATCATTCCCAATGAGGAGAATATCATCCACGTACAGTACGAAGAAGGTGATTGCACTCTTACTGACTCTCTTGTATACACAAGATTTCTCTTCATTTTTGATGAAATCAAATGATTTGATTGCCTCATCAAAATGATGGTTCCAACTTCAAAAAGCCTGCTTTAATCTATATATAGATCTTTGCAGCTTGCAGACTCAGTGATCACCGTCACCGGATGTGAAACCCATAGGCTACTCCATATAGATATCTTCCTCAAGATGTTCATTTAGGAAGGCAGTTTTCATATCCAATAGGTACAATACCTTTAAGTGGATCCATTAAAGTCCAGACTTGGTTTGAGTACGTCGAGTCAATTTGTGATTTCATAGCATCTAACCATTTCTCGAAATTGATGTCAGATATCATCTCATTAAAGGTATTGGGATCATCACCATGACCCTTATCTCTCATAAGAAATATTTTCTTTACTTTTTTCATAAACATACCCATGTACCTTTTAGAAGCTTGGAAGACCCTGCTAGATCTATGAGGTGGCAGAAAAATATCAACTACTGGCTCATGGACTATGGGTTCCTGAGGATCTATAGATCTAGACTCTTCAGAGACCTTCTCTTTAAGTTCCACTAACCTCCCACTGCCGCCATCCTGGATAAACTATTTTTTCAAGAACATGACATTTTGACTCACAATCATATTGTGGTCTTGTGGAAAGTAGTAGTATCCCATGGATTCTTTTGGGTACCCTATGAAGCGAGCTATAATAGATCTATTCTCCAACTTTTTCGCTATCTGTCTCTTGATATAGGTCGGACATCTTCAAATCTTAAGATAATCCAGACTCAGCTTCTTACCGAACCATATCTCATATGGTGTGGTAGGAATGGATTTTGAAGAAATCTTATTCAACAAGTGAATGGCAATTAACAAAGCTTGTCCCTAAAAAAATAAGGATAGATCAGTGAAGCTCATCATGGACCTAACCATATCCAATAGGATCCTGTTCCTCCTTTTGGATATCCTGTTAAGCTGAGGTGTTCTAGGAGGGGTCCACTGAGAGACTATGCCGTTGTCCTTAAGATATCTCAAAAATTTTTGACTAAGGTATTCACCTCTTCGATCAGATTGAAGAATCTTAACGGATTTGCCTGTCTGTTTTTCTACTTCATACCTGAATTCTTTGAATTTTTTAAAGACCTCAGACTTGTGTTTTACATATCCATATCTAGACAGGTCATCGATAAAGATAATGAAGTAGCTGTAAATATCTCTGACCTGCACATCAAATGGCCCACACACATCGATGTGTACCAGGACAAGTAACTCTATGGCCCTTTTTCTATGTCCTATAAAGGGTAACTTGACCAATTTTTCTTAAAGACAGGATTCACAAGCTGGATACGACTTTAGATTAAGAGAGCTAAGGATCCCTTCTTTTTTTGATCTATTTATCATGTCCTTTCCAATATGGCCTAGTCTATGGTGCCACAAGTACTTCTAGTTAATCTCCTCTCTGGGTCTCTTTTGATCTACGGCACTTACTATTTGCTTATTTAGGTTCATATTCGTATCAACATGTAAGTGATAAAGACTGTCAATTAAAAATCTCATGCAACTAATTTATTTCATAAATAAATGAAATAAAAGTCTTTATTGAAATAAATTTCAAAACCTTCCTATGCTAGCACAGATATGAAAATTAAATTCTGACTTGCTACAGGAACATAATAACAATCTTTCAAATCTAATCTAACGTCAGATGGTAATTGAAGAGGATAAGTGCCAACGACCTCTGCAGCAATCTTTGCTCCATTATCTACCTGAAGGATCATGTCATCTTCTTTCAACCTCTTACTTTCTATCAGACCTTGCATTGAGGTACAATATGAGCACTTGAGCCAGAGTCCAATACCTAACTAGAAATAGAAGAAATCATAAGGTTAGATTCAATTACGAGCATACCTTCAGAAAGTTTGTCACCCTTTTTGATCTTTAGGCTTTTCAGGTATTTCAGACAGTTCCTTCTCCAGTGGCCTTCAGCATGATAGTGAAATACTTTTCTTTTACCTCAGTCACCTTTGGACCATCCTTCTTTGGCTTGCTCTCTCTCTTCTATTTCTTTGTGGATTTAACCTTATTCCTTCCAGTAGACTTTTTTTGGAGGAAGAAGTCCGCTACACAGCAAGAACATTACCCCTCGAACTCTTCCAGGTACCCTCCATTGTGACCAACATATTGACAAGTTCAAAAATATTATAGTCAAGTTTGTTCATATAAAAATTTACAATGAATTGATTATATGAACTAGTAAGGGATTGAAGGATCAGATCCATTTACAATTCTTTTTGCATATCCTGTCCGTGTTTTCCTAGCTCCTCAATATCCTTGATCACTGTCATACAGTGCTCATAGATAGACTGCCCCTCATACATTTTTAGGTTAAAGAATCTTTTGGACACTTCAAAGTGTGCAGTACAGCTTTGCTCACCATACAACTCTTGCAGGTAAGTGATCATAGCCCGAGCAGTGGGCATATGCTCGTGCTGATTTTGCAACTCGATTGACATGGATGCCAGTACATAACACTTGACCCGATTGTCTTCATCCATCCACTTCTCAAAAATAGCTCTCTACTCAGTAGTAGGACGATTTGGTAATACAATGGGAACTTGATTAAGAACATAGCTTAATTATTTTGAGGTCAGGACAATCTCGAGATTTCTGAGCCAGTCTTTATAATTATTACCGGTTAAACAATTGGTTTCAAAGATACGAGCTAGAGGGTTTAAGGCTGACATGATGGTTTAACTGTAAGAGTAGAGATTCAAGTTAGACTTTTATACTTAATATTTTAATTTATTTCTAAAAACTTTAAGATGCAAATAATGACTTTCACTAATTTTTCAGATCCCTTCACTCCCATGGAAGGAAACAAAAATTCTAATATGACAAAGGATTTCTAGTGGGCGCTGCGATCTCACCGATGACATGCACCTCACCTAACAGTTATTGGTAACATGCACACCGATGCGTAGCCAACTCTTTGCCCAAATGCTTCACTAAGTATGTTGCAGCCACTTGATCTCTACGTCATGTGAGCTCACCTAACAGTTATTGCTCACACTTCTTAGTTAAGCCCGACCCACCATTCATAAGTGGGTGTAAGATCGTCATTGGGTCCCTCACCTAATAGTTATTGGGCTCAACCCCATCCTTATTCTGGAGTAACTCTTTGCTAATAAAGTAGTTACATGTTTCTAATGCAATTGAACCACTATGACCAGTCGAGAACAATCAATGTCGGTAACACGTCCGCACATCTACAACGATGGAAGACCTATGGACTTAATATTTATGGAGAGATTTGGGTTTAGATCTCATTTAATCAATCATCATATGACTGATCTAACTGACATGGGCTAAACCAAACCGCTAAGCAACCTAATTCAAGACTCAATCTTCCAAATTGATCAGATAAGTGGAGAACAGTGGGGGTCCCCCCATTGCCTTCCTTAGATACCAATGAATTGGCCAGGTCGGCTAACAAAATCAATTAGATAATCACATCTCATTAACTTGCCTTAGACACCAATAGGTTGATTGATTAAAATTGGTTAGCTCAAGCGAATCAGGCTCAAACCAACGAGCCCAATTAGGTCCTTAAGTTAATCGATTCTACATATGGGACTCAATCGATTTAATCAACAATAATTGTATGATTATTAATTTAATTGATCTGACTTTTATCAATACTTGACTTGGTTTGATCAATTACTTAATCGAATTAGACCCATATGGCTCAAATCAAAAATCTTAAATGCAATCCTATTACATGACTTAATTTATGATTTTCTCATGACAAAAACTTTTTTGCACAAATACAAATTTTAGATTCTAAAATCATATTTCAGATCTAAATTTATTGTATAAAAATAAATTTTAGAACATAAAAATAATTTTTAAATTTTAGCATACAAATATATATCACATATATGCATGTAAAATCAGATTTAAACAAAATTTCAGATCTTAGCATGATATCATATATTTCATATACTAATCATGGATCAGATTAAAGATAAATTTATGATCTAAAAATATAATCATATATGACATATATGCATCAAAATTTAGATCACAAAAAAATTTCAGGTTCTATGCATGCATCTATGTATCACATGAACATGGACTAGAACTCTTTCTAAATCAAAATTCAGATCTATGCATGCAATTACATATCATCTATATATTGTAATATTAAATCCAAAATCAAATTTTAGATTAGTTGATCCATCTATACATCTCATGTATCAAACAAAAAATAGATTTTAAAATTTTTTCAAAAATATGTATGTCAAAATTCAGCATATGAAAATCAGTGGCTCTGATACCATTGTTGGAGCTCTGGGTTTGGTGCATGCATGTGTGTTTCAAAACTTTATTTTTTAAATACTATAGTGGAGAATAAGATTAAAATAATTTTAATCTAAATTATACATATATAAAAATATAAAATGACATGGATCTATCTCATATACTGAAATTGATATATGCTGAAATTCAGATTGTGATCAAATCACATATCTATTTCGCAATCTCTTTCTTCAAAACTGGATCTGAAGAAATAAGGCTCCCAATTAGTCACACAAGTATTCGGTCTCTATGAGTATCCACTTAGGATCAGCCTGGAATAGCACTCTATAATCTGAATTTTGATTCTCCAAAATTCAGCCTGCTGAATCGGAACGAAGCCTGGATCGTGATCAATGTTTGATCTTTCTCTTTGATCTTCTTCTTCTCCTCTTCTTTAGAGTTTTTCCTTGCTATGTACTGCTACTAGATGCTAGAAACTAGTAAGGAAGAGGCACCTAAAATCCTTTGGGCATGAAACTCCTTGGGACGTGCGTCCCAAGGAAGGGGTGTATAGAACATACAAGAGAAGAGAAAGGGAGAAGAAGAGAGGACATGGGGAGAGCCTTTGGGTGTGAGGGGCTGCTGGTTTTGATGCTTTAGGAACCTTAGGGGAGGTCCCTTTAAATAGGCATAAGAATTAAATCCTATTCAATCATATAACAGAAGTCCTACTTACATTAGGATTCCTATTAACTTAAATTATCCAACTTACATTAGGAAGCCCATTAGGCGCCAACTATTGAAGCCCTTGCACCCATAATTAGACACCCTCTTTTGCACTCAAAAAATATCCCATATGAAAATCAAAGGCTCTCTAATTAATGGACACATCAAATTGATCAAATCAAAGCGGCGGCCCATAATAACTATCAAGGAGATTCATAAGGGACTTGCACCCTTAATTTATGTGATCTATAACCTTAGACACCCAACAATTGGAGTCTCATAAATTTTATTCATGTAGGTTATTAGTAGATAATTAAGTTAGAATTAATTTATCAAATAAGTAATCCCAACAGAAGAGAAATTGGGTCCAACCATATGCTAGCAAGATTACCATGAACCCAATGGATTTCTCTAAACCCAATTGATACTTTATAAGCTCAATTACTTATTCTAAGCCTAATCCCTTTGTTGTGTGACCTCATAGATTTAATTTTATCTAGTAGTGAGATATACAATGATCTCTATCATTATATCATTGAAACTCTTTTCAATGGGTCAGAACAATTCCACTCTAACTCAATAGGGATTGTTGATCTGGAACAACCTTAGTGAGCTCTCACAATCCACCAGTGATACCTAGCAGTATATAGTGGCAATCTGATAGAACTAAAATGAATCTCTAGATGTAGTTAACGTATGATTTAGTCCCTCTATCGTGAGTCTCGACTAGATGGCAGGTCATAGATAAATCGTCAAACCTCAACATCAGTCATATGATAGATTGATTAGCTCCAGTCCAGTTGTGACTTCTATGGAAACTCTTTTTCATCAGTCACACTGCTGTGGCTAAAACTCTTGGACTTAGTCTCTCAAATCTCATAGGACTACTCATCTTTATCAAGGTCGATAGATTCTATCTTGATGCGCACTCCACTCCTACAGTAGACCAACTGTTGCCAACATCCACTACAAGGGCTCATTGATATTAATGTTTATATATCAGTCAAACTCCAGTAGCCTTACTACGAGTAGCAGTACCATCTCAAGTCAAAAGATCAGTCATATAACTACAGCATCGAGACAATCACTGACGATTGAATAGAAATTCAAGTGATCTCTCGTATGGTCACACTCAGTGCCAGTTGTTCTCTAACAACCATCCACACTTGTCGTCCTGTATCTCTACATAGTAGATTAGAGATCCATCTATCTCGAAGAAAGTATTTGTATGCCAGTTTGTCCGGATCCATCATCATCCTCCTGATGATTCTATGATCGAGAGCATTTAGAAATTAAATACAAGTCTTTAATTCTCAATACTTTGAAAATATGTATTGAAGCTAATTCTATGGATGATTCAAGGACACATCACACTTGAATAAAAAAAAATATCTTTTTTTGATCATTTTAATATATTAAGTACAAAATTGTGTCCTAGATTTATTACAATGTGTCAGCCATATTGGCTTCTGGGACGTACATCTAACAGCCCCAAACACCCAACCAAATTTTTTTGATATTTTTTTCCTAAATTTTCATGTTAAAAATTAGATCTAATCTAAGTTTTATCTTAAAAAAAAAATTTAAAAAAAATTCCTTCTTCTTTAAGTCTGCGCATAAGAAAGAAGATCCATCTTCTTCCTTGATCTAAAATTTCAAGAAGCCCCAAACCCCAATCTGATTTTTTTAAATATTTTTTCTCTAAATTTATATGTTAAAAATCAGATCTAATCTAATTTTTATCTTAAAAAAAATAAAAAAAATTTGAAAGAAGAACTCCTTCTTCTTCAAGGCTGTCTACAAGAAAGAAAATCCTTCTTCTTCTTTAATCTTTCTCTCCTTGGGAAGAACTTTTCTTCTCTAATTTTATACTGTATAACCAGTAGAAAAGTCTCTATTTGATGCCCAAAAATCAGCAAAAAACTCTCATAAAATCCTTTCAAGAAGGGAGGAGAAGAGGAGAGATGGCGCATAGATGTTGGGGCGTCCAACTCTTGGACGCCCCCTTCTGTTTTTGGCGACAAGAAAGAGATGGAGAGACCCCGTACTTTTCATGGAAGAGAGGAGAGGGCACACCCCTCTTTTGGGGTGTGGGATCTCACATTAAAAGAAATTGAGGCATGGAGAATTAATAGCATATGGGTTGATTCCAAGTTGGTTAAGTCCTATTCCAAATAGGATTCAAGATCTTTGTTAAATTCTAACTAATTCTTGGATCCAATCCTAACTAATTTAAGAATTAGTTATAATAAACTAACTAATTGGATCATAACCCAATTAGGTCCCAATCCAATTAGAAATTAGTTAGATTAAAATCTCATTGATTCAGGAATTGATTCTTAATGGATATCAGGAAAGTTTTTTAATAATAGGGCTTGATCCAATCAAGCCTATTATCAAATAGTATTTGATCAAATCAAAGCCTATTATCCAATAGGATTAGATCCAATCCAAGTCTATATAAAATAATTTCATGTTCATGAATCTCTAAGATTAATTGGAATAAGCTTTGTTATTCAATAGGACTGCATCCAATTAATCCAAATCCAATCTAATTGAATCCAATTCAATTAGATCTAATCCAATCTCCATTGCTCGATCAAATTGAGCCAATTAACAGCCATATTGTTAATTAATTATTCTTCTAATTTACTAACCATTAGTAAATATTTATTTAACCTTTGCATAGGATTAATCATCAATCAAATCGATAATTAAACCCTTCAATGATTCATAATCGTGATCAGCCATTTGATCAGATAGGTACTTCTATGTGTGTGACCCCATACATTCGAACCTAAGATGGTAGCACAAGAATAATTTTTATACTAATCGATATAACCATCTAGCAATGAGACCCGACGTCCGGATGGCCGAGTGTATGCCTAGCAACACTCTAGAATCCATATGGATATAGTTACTGTATAATTCATCCCTTTGACACTTGATGCTCAAGGATGACTTTGGGTTAAACTGTCAACCCAAGAATAGTAGTCCACATTATGTCTTAACCTCAAAAATCCTGTGACTCCCTACTAGGACTACTTTGGCCCAAGTTTTACTGAATTAAAACATAATGATGCATCATCTTCAATTTTACTTGGAGTGGTCAATTCCATCTTGACTCAGACTCAGCCTTCACAAGTACTTGACTGTACCTAAAAATCTTCCATCATCGAATTAAAAATTTGGATAATCTGACACCAAAGCACAGTGAGTTGCTTGCAAGTCACCAAGATAGCCTCAGATTCGAGGGACACCTATACCCATATCCCATCAGAGCAATCTTTGACAGTAGAGTACTCCGAAAGTGGTCACACTCAGCAAATATACTCCTACATATCACCCGTATGCCATATCCGTATCACCACACGTCTTGGTTAAGAGGACAATCAACTAACATGGCATACAATGACCTATACTCGATATAATTATCATCTTTGTGACAATTATATCATTTGGTTGCAAGCAGGATTTAAGAACCACATGATAAATCTTCCTTTATCATTTTGAAAGTAGTTCTAAAAACTTATCATAACATATGAGTTCTATTTTAGAAGATATATTCCTTATGATGAATCTGTTAGATAACATTTATCATTTTATAATTCATATACTTATATGAAGCATAATAATCTATAACCTCGATGATTGGCTTTAGGACATATTTTCTAACAACTCTCAGTTGGACTAAAGCCAATCAGATTGGTATCAAATATCCATCTTTTATTTTAGATCATCGAACTCATTAGATCCGATTGCTCTAGTCAATGGGTCAGTCAAGTTCTTCTTTCAGTCGACTTCCTAAGGTCGACTTTATTTCGATCTTATCGAACAAGTTGATTGTAATGCAAAAAATATTTGAATCTTAGATGGAACATCAATTCTTCAGTTTGAGCTATGGCTCCAGTACTACTATCAATATAGAAAGACTGGATCATCAATGGAGGGTGCCACTCCATGCTCGTTGATGAACTTTCATAATCAAACAACTTCTTTACTAGCATCAAATGCTGCAAAGAATTCCGTATCATAAATAAAATTGGCAACTAACTATTGCATGGAACCTTTCCAGCATGTCGCTCATCTTTTTAGGATAAAAATATAATCTGACACAACTTTATCATTCCCATCCATTAAAAATTAGAATCAATATTTCATAGATTTTAAGTCAGATTCTCCATAAACGAGCCATTGGTCCTTAGTATTTTATAAATATTTAAGGATGGTTCTCATAATCTTCCAAATCTTTATGGAGAATAGAGATGACAACCAAGCTTTTATTCTCTATAATTTAGGGATGTCATTTTCGATTAAGAGAATCTCATCCAAACAGCACAAAGAATGGTTTTACAGAACTATTAGCCTATTTGTACATACAGGATTTTGCTTCATTCTTAATGAAGCCATATGTTCAAAATATATATTCTAACTCTGAGAAGCTTGATTCAATCTGAATGGACTTGAGGATTGCCATAAGGAAACCATCTCATCATAGTCAATACTATAATTTTGATGAAATTTTTTGACAATCAGACAGAATTAATAGGTCTCCACCTTTTTATCTATGCCTCTTATCCATCTAAAATTCACTCACACCTTATGGGTCTTACCCCTTCAGGTGAACCAATGAATGTCCATACATTTTAGTCTTTATGGACTTTATTTTAGATTTAATGGCTTCAAGCTACTTCTCAATATTAGATCCCTATATAGCATCCATATGGGAGATCAAATCTTCATCTTGAATCAAGAAACTGAAGTATCTGTTCGGCTGATACGATACTCTACTATATCTATTAAAGGATGCCTTTATATCGGATTTCAGATTTGATCTAATCAACTCCGATTCTATTGGTTTGTGTAAGAGTTGATTTTTCTACCTATCAAGCTTCATCAAGCTTACTCTTAACGGCATCAGTTTCTTCACCAAAAATTTTTTTTCTAAAAAGAATGCCTTAAGATACATAAACATCTCATGTCCATCAGTAAGGTAGAAGAAATATCCTTAAATAATATTTATCAGATCAAGATCTAAGTTAATCAATTTGTGAACATTTCACATAAATTCAACACCTCAAATCTTAAGATAAGAGAGTATCGAGTTACCTAAGTTTATATCTCATATGGAGTTTTGGTGATTGATTTGCTCGGAACATTCTCGAGCACATATCAAGTAGTCTCTAAAATATGATCTCAGACAGACTAGCAAATCCCATAGTGGATCAACCATGTTTAACAAGATTCAATTTTTCTTTTCAGACATCTTTTTAAATAGTAATTGAAAGAAAAGTATCCTATAAGCCAATCGCAAGTATGTTGCGTTGGAACTTTTTTTATAATTTTTCAACTCATAAAATGATATTAATTATTATTTGAGATATTGATTCATCATATTAGCTGCATCTTATTATGTCTAAGATTATGATGAACGCCAAAGATTAGGACAATAATTTTAGGAGACATGAATAGGTCATGCTAGTGAGACCTAAAATCCTAATCTTAAATATTCTTGATCATAGGAGCATTGAGTCAGAGATCAATGTTCCGGATAGACTAGCACATTCTATGTATGCTCAATGGAGAGGGTGGTAGATCTCACTAGCTACTTGTGTGAGACACTAATACAAAGATGTCGGTGCTCATTTGAAAAATGAGTTCACCGATTTGACTCGAAAGAAGAGAACATCTTATGGAAGTCTTATTTGCATGTCAAAGATAGTTCTCTAAGTGGAAGTTGTGCAAGTGATCCTTGGACCTGAATGTGGGGAAAATTCGATGCAGGGTAAAATGATAATTTTAAAAATTTTTTAAAATCACTATTTTACAGTAGAAATTATTAATTAATCTAATTAATTAATAAAAATTTACCCTACACTAGGATCTAAATATGATGTATAGCATGCATGCATTTAAATTTGAAATTCGAATTTGAACAGTAAACACTTTACTATAATGTGTTCAGAACACAATACCTTTGTGCGGGTAGTAGATCGCCGCAATCTGATCACCGTCGGGAGAGTCTGATCATCATGATACAGCCACACAATGTGTCTGACCTCTGCGGATCATCCACACGAAGCTCCCGATCTGATCGACTCCTCACGAGTGTTAGCTCGTTGTAGAGCCCTTTTGACGACCGATGCTGATCGAACTCCTTCGATCGATGTCTGTCAATTCTTCGGATGCATCGGATCATCAATAAATATACTTGAGAGGATGTTAAAGATCTCCCTAAGATTTTATGGGCTCACGACACTCGTAGCTCACTTTCTCACTTCCCGAACCCCAGGCTAAAACTCTAGGGAACTCACCGGAAACCTTGCACTCACTTTTCTTTCTTTTCTTTCTTTTTCTCTTGGAAGGATATGGACTTTCTTCTCATGCACAAGACTTCTCACACCCTAGAATTTTTTTCCAAAAAACTTCATCTTGCATGCCCCACTCTTCTCCTCCTTTTATAATAACGTCAAACGTCTTATCCAAAAGAAAGGATAAAGATGAGTAATTGCACATTTGAATTCAAATCAAATTTTGAATTCAAATGGACACCAACTCATCCCTTATCTACTAAAGGTGTGAGGCATGGCTTAAATTGTGCATGGACTGATTTCATGAGAAACTTTTTTCTCATGTAATAAATGGGACGTAAAAAAAGGGATAAGGTGCAAAGATTGATTGTCCATTCAAATTCAAACTTTATTTTGAATTTGAATGGCCAACCAATCATCCTTATCCATTCATTTGGCACATTAAAGTGGGGCGTGGAGAGGGCTTGGCGTGAGGAAAAAATTTATGAGAAGTTTCTTCTCATGAATTCAAATGGGTACAATGGAAGTCAGGTGGCATATGGAGATTGGGTCAAGGTGGTTTAATTATTTAAACCAACCTAATTGAACCAAATAAGTTAGGTCCAATTAGACTAATTTAAACCTAACTTAATTAGACTTAATTAGGCTCAATAAAATCCTAATCAAATTAGAAATTAACTAAGCCCAACCCTGATCAAATCAGGGACCAAACCATCTCGACGATTAGGTCAACTCTTAACCTAATCGGGTCAAACCCAACTGAATCCAATTCAATTGGACTTGATCCAAAAAATAATTACTCAATCAAATTGAGTTAATTAGTGATCAAATCACTAATTAAACCTCTCATAAATACTGAGTCCAAATCTGATGAGCAATCAGGCATCAGAATTCATCGATATGTAACCCTGATCGAAAAATCCCAACCAGTGGGACTCTTGTCCCTGGTACCCATAATGTGTGGAACTCATGATCAGAGAATCCTGATTCTCGATCACTGAGTCCCAAATATGTAGGATTCTACATCAGCCATCAGATCAGATAGGAACCTCTAATGTGTGTGACCCCGCAGGTTTGAACCTAAGCCGATAGCACAGGAACCAATTCCTGTACTAATCGAAGTGATCATCTAGCAATGGTACCCGACATCTGGATAGGTCGAAGAGTCGCAATCGCAACACTCAGAACCTACATGAATATGGTTACTGTATAATTCATCCTTTTGACCCCAATGTTTAAGATGACTCAGGGTTAAACTGTCAACCCTGATCAGATCATCCGAATCATGCTCAACTCAAACAGTCCTGTGACTCCTCACAAAAACTACCCTGGCTAAGGTTTTGCTAAATTGAAACACGACTGTACACAGTTTCTAAACTGGAGTGGTCAATCTCATCTTGACACACGCACTGACAAGTCAAGTACTTGACTACACCCAGCAGCCTTCCATCACTGAATTAGAAATTCAGGTAGTCCAGTGCCTAAGTGCAGTGAGTTGCTTGCAAGTCACCATGACGGTCTCAGGTCAGAGGGATCTTTATACCCATATTCCATCGGAGCAAATCTTGACAGCAGAAATAGCTCTGGAGTCGGTTACGTTCAGTGCAGATGTACCCTTACATCTCACCTGTATGCCATACCAGTGTCTTCACACTCATTGGTTAAGAGGACAACCAACCTATATGGCACACAACGACCTATGCTTGATAAACATTATCATCCTTGGTAACAACGTATCATTTGGTCGTGAATAGATTTAAGGACTAAATGATAAATCCTCCTTTGTCGAGTCTAAATAGTCCTAAGGACTTCACCACAACATAGGAGTTCATTAGAAGATGAAATATTTTATGATGAAAAATATCAAAATAATTTTTATTAATTCATAATTCATGTACATATACAAAAATGAGCACAACCATAAACAGGCTGACGATTGGCTTTGGGATACTATTCCCAACAATCTCCCACTTGGCCTAAAGCCAATCAGTGCAGTATCTAATACCCATCTTCGACTTGTAGTCGTCGAACTCCTTCACCGCAATGGCTTTAGTGAATGGATCGGCCAGGTTCTCCTTTCCGTCGATCTTCAGAAGGTCGACGTCACCTCGATCCATAATTTCTCAGATGAGATGGTAGCGGCACAGAATATGCTTCGTCCGCTGGTGTGCCTTGGGTTCCTTGCCTGAGCAATGGCTCCAGAGCTGTCACAGTAGAGCAGAACTAGACCAATAAGGGAGGGTGCTACTCCGAGCTCGGTGATAAATTTTTTTTGTCACACCGCTTCTTTGGCAGCATCAGATGCAGCGACATACTCCACCTTGCAAACTGAATCAGGCACTGTGTGTTGCTTGGAACTCTTCCAGCAGATAACCCCACCATTAAGGGTAAAAATAAATCCCGACACACTTTTGCTGTCATCATGATCAGAATGGAAATTAGAGTCTGTAAACACTATAAGTCTCAAGTCCGATTCACCATAAATAAGCTATTGGTCCTTAGTATTTCTTAAATACTTCAAGATGGTTTTAACAACCTTCCAGTGATTCTCTCCTGGATCAGATTGGTATCTACTCACTACCCCTAGTGAGTATGTCACATCTGGTCGTGTATATGTCATGGCGTATATAATAGATCCCACTGCCGAAGCATATAGAATCCTACCCATACGCTCTCTCTCTTGAGGTGTTGTCGGACAATCCCTCTTCGAGAGAGAAATTTCATGGCCTATCGGTAGATAGCCTTTCTTAGAATTCTCCATGCTGAACTTCTTCAGCATAGTATCTATGTACGTAGACTGGGATAAACCAAGCAACCTTTTAGATCTATCCCTATAGATCCTCATCTGTAGGATGTAGGAAGTTTCTCTCAGATCTTTCATGGAGAACTATGACGATAGCCAAATTTTTATTCCCTGTAATGCAGGGACATCATTCCCGATTAAGAGAATGTCATCCATATACAATACAAAAATATTACTACTAGACCATTAGCCCACTTATAAATGCAGGGCTCTTCTCCATTCTTAACGAAGCCATACGTCTTGATCATCCTATCAAAATGTATGTTCCAACTCCGGGATGCCTGCTTAAGTCCATAAATGGACCTCTGTAGTCTGCACACCTTAGACTCATCAGTGGATGTGAATCCTTCAGGTTGTATCATATACACCTCTTCATCTAGCTCTCCGTTTAGGAAAGCTATCTTCACATCCATCTGTTAGATTTTATAGTCCAGATGGGTAGCTATTGCAAGCATAATCTGAATGGATTTGAGCATTGTCACAGGAGAAAATATCTCGTCATAGTCTATACCATAATGTTGATGATATCCCTTGGCAACCAGATGGGCTTTATAGGTTTCTACCTTTCTGTCTGTGCCCCTCTTCCTCTTGAAGACCCACTTACACCCTATGGGTTTTACTCCTTCGGGTGGGTCAACCAATGTCCACACATCGTTGACCTTCATGGACTCCATTTTGGATTTCATGGCCTCTAGCCATTTCTCAGAGTCGGGTCTCTGCATTGCATCCATGTAGGTGATCAGATCCTCATCGTTTTCATCAAGTTTGATAGGATCATCATCTCGACCAAGAAATCATAGTATCTGTCCGGTTGATGTGGTACTCTACCAGATCGCCTTAAGGGTGCTTGAACAATGGGCTCTGAATCTGATCTAATCAAATCCGATTCAAGTTCAGCAACTTATGTCGGTTTTTCCACCTGTCGAACTTCGTCAAGTTCGACCTTAGAGGCAACAATCCCTTCAACAAGGAACTTCTTTTCCAAAAAGATTGCCTTAAGACTGACAAACACCTTTTGCTCATCAGCCAGGTAGAAATAATATCCTTTGGTCTCTTTTGGGTATCCTATAAAATTACACTTGTCAGACCTAGGTCCTAGCTTGTCCGTAATTAAACGTTTAACATAAGCCGGACACCCCCAAATCCTAAAGTGTGAGAGTACTGGCTTACGTCCTATCCATATCTCATATGGCGTTTTGGTTACAGACTTACTCGGAACTCTATTTAGAAGGTAACAAGTCGATTCGGGCGCATATCTCCAGAGGAAGATCGGCAGATCAGCAAATCCCATCATGGATCGAACCATGTCCAACAAGGTCCGATTCCTCCTTTCAGATACACCATTATGCTGTGGTGTTCCAGGAGGAGTCCATTGAGAGAAAATCCCATTCTCCCCAAGATATGTCAGAAACTCATTGAAAGGTATTCACCTCCTCGATCTGATCGAAGAGTTTTAATACACTTTCCAGTTTATTTTTCTACCTCAATTCGAAATAGTTTGAACATTTCAAATGACTCCGACTTATGCTTCATTAAATAGACATACCGATACCTCGATAGGTCGTCTGTGAAGGTTATGAAGTAGAAATATCCACCTCTTGCACTTGTGGTCATGGATCTACATACATCAAAATGTACCAAACCCAAGAGTTCACTGACTCGCTCACCTTTTTCAGTAAAAGGTGACTTGGTCATTTACCAAGAAGATAAGACTCACAGGTTGGAAGTGATTCACAATCACCTACTTCAAGAATTCCTTCTTGAGCCAACTTGTTTATCCTGTTCTTATTGATATGACCTAACCTACAGTGCCAAAGGTAGACTTCTGACACATTATCTATTCTAGGATATTTACCGAAGGTTTGAACCACATTAACAGGTTGTGATAGAAAGTAAATTTCATTATAAAGTTGTCCAATAAACATTGTAACACCATTCAAAATGATATTGCAAATATTTTTTTTTATTAAAAATTGATAACCATTCATGGCCAAAAGGCCTACAGAAATAATATTTAATAAAAAGCTTGGACAATAGTGACATTCACTCAGAATTTTATTTCGAGAATTGATTACAAAGTTCATGATTCCTAATGCTAGAACTGGAACTTTGCTTCCATCTCCAACGTTCAGGAACCTCTTGCCTTCATCAAATCTCCTACTGACCTGCAGACCCTGCATCGAATTGCAAATATGATAAGGATTTTCGATATCCAATACCCAGGCAGTAGTATCACAAATGGAAAAATTGCAAGGTGTTGTCATATAAGTACCTTGCTTCTTCTTCGACCTGTTCGGGTCTAGGGAGGCAATGTATAGAGGATAGTTCCTCTTCCAGTGCCCCTGCTTCTTGCAAAAGAAGCACTCTGCCTGGCTCTGGTCGGGCTTGTGCTTCTTGATCTGACTCTGTGCAGACGTCCCAGCATGCAGCTGCACCTTCTTATTCTTCTTCTTCTTGTTCTTCTTCTTCCCTTTCTTAAAGGGTCGACGACCAGAAGAAGACCCTCCCACAACATTCACCGACTCCTTATGGAGCTACTGATCCTTCTCAAAGTTCTGCAGCAACCCCAACAAATCGTGGTAGTTCACTGCAGGCTTTGTCATCCGAAAATGAGTAAGGAAGGGGAGGAAGGACTTGGGCAATGAATTAAGGATCGCATCCTTACCGAGCTGCTCGTGTAGGGGAAAGCTCAATTTATTAGGCGCTCAATCATTTCGATCATGTACAGTACATGATCAGTGACTGAGGCTCCATCCCTCATCCGAGCATTGAAAATGGCACAACTAGTTTTGTGCCTTTCAAATTTCAAAATTCAAAATTCAAATTTTGAATTTTAAATTTTTGAATTTTGAATTTCGAACAACTTTCAAAATTTAAATTTTAAATTTTAAATTTTAAATTTTAAATTTAAACTTTTAGATTACAACTTAATCTATGCATGCAAATATATATATCATATCTAAGAATCCACTCTGATACCATTTGTGGGAAAATTCAGTGCAGTGGTAAAATGATAATTTTAAAACTTTTTCAAAATCACTATTTTACAGTAAAAATTATTAATTAATCTAATTAATTAATAAAAATTTATCCTACACTAGGATCTAAATATGATATATAGCATGCATGCATTTAAATTTGAAATTCAAATTTGAAATTCAAATTTGAAATTCAAATTTGAACAGTAAACACTTTACTGTAATGTGTTCAGAACACAATATCTTTGTGCGGGTAGTAGATCGCTGCAATCTGATCACCGTCGGGAGAGTCTGATCATCACGATACAGTCACACAGTGTATCTGGCCTCTGTCGATCATCCACATGAAGCTCCCGATCTGATCGATTCCTCACGAGTGCTAGCTCATTGTAGAGCCCTTTTGACGATCGATGCTGATCGAACTCCTTCGATCGATGTCTGTCGATTTTTTGGATGCTCTGGATCATCAACAGACATGCTTGAGAGGATGTTGAAGATCTTCCTGAGATTTTGTGGGCTCATGACACTCGTAGCTCACCTTCTCACTTTCCGAACCCCAGGCTAAACTCTAGGGAACTCATCGAAAACCTTGCACCCACTTTTCTTTCTTTTTTTCTTTTTCTCTTGGAAGGATATGGACTTCCTTCTCACGCACAAGACTTCTCACATCCCAAAATTTTTCTCCAAAAAACTTCATCTTGCATGCCCCACTTTTCTCCCCCTTTTATAACAACGTCAAACGTCTTATCCAAAAGAAAGGATAAAGATGAGTAATTGCATATTTGAATTCAAATCAAATTTTGAATTCAAATGGACACCAACTCATCCCTTATCCACTAAAGGCATGAGGCATGGCTTAAATTATGCATGGAGTGATTTCATGAGAAACCTTTTTCTCATGTAATAAATGGGGCATAAAAAAAAGGATAAGGTGCAAAGATTGATTGCCTATTCAAATTCAAACTTTATTTTGAATTTGAATGGCCAACCAATCATCCTTATCCATTCATTTGGCACATTAAAGTGGGGCGTGGAGAGAGCTTGGCGTGAGAAAAAATTCATGAGAAGTTTCTTCTCATGAATTCAAATGGGTGCAATGGAAGTGAGGTGGCGCATGGAGATTGGGTCAAGGTGGTTTAATTATTTAAACCAACCTAATTGAACCAAATAAGTTAGGTCCAATTAGACTAATTTAAACCCAACTTAATTAGCTTAATTAGGCTCAATAAAATTTTAATCAAATCAGGAATTGACTAAGCCCAACTCCTGATCAAATCAGGGACCAAACCATCTCGATGATTAGGTCAACTCTTAACCTAGTCGGGTCAAACCCAACTAAATCCAATTCAATTGGACTTGATCCAAAAAATAATTACTCAATCAAATTGAGTTAATTAGCAATCAAATCACTAATTAAACCTCTCATAAATACTAAGTCCAAATCTGATGGGCAATCAGGCATCAGAATTCATCGATATGTAACCCTAATCGAAAAATTCCAACCAGTGGGACTCTTGACCCCGATACCCATAATGTGTGGAACTCATGATCAGAGAATTCTGATTCTCGATCACTGAGTCACAAACATGTAAGATTCTACATCAGCCATCAGATCAGATAGGAACCTCTAATGTGTGTGACCCCACAGGTTCGAACCTAAGCCGGTAGCACAGGAACCAATTCCTGTACTAATCGAAGTGACCATCTAGCAATGGTACCCGACATCTGGATAGGTCGAAGAGTCACAATCGCAACACTCAGAACCTACATGAATATGGTTACTGTATAATTCATCCTTTTGACCCCTATGTTTAGGATGACTCAGGGTTAAATGTCAACCCTGATCAGATCATCCGAATTGTGCTCAACTCAAATAGTCCTGTGACTCCTCACAAAGACTACCCTGGCCAAGATTTTGCTAAATTGAAACATGACTGTACACAGCTCCTAAACTGGAGTGGTCAATCTCATCTTGACACACGCACCGACTAGTCAAGTACTTGACTACACCCAGCAGCCTTCCATCACTGAATTAGAAATTCAGGTAGTCCAGTGCCTAAGTGCAATGAGTTGCTTGCAAGTCACCATGACGGTCTCAGATCAGAGGGATATTTATATCCATATTCCATCGGAGCAAATCTTGACAACAGAAATAGCTCCAGAGTCGGTCACGTTCAGTGCAGATGTACCCTTACATCTCACCTGTATGCCATACCAGTGTCTCCACACTCATTTCACCTAGATGACTCAGAAAAATCTTTTGGCCAAAAGCAGGAAGGAGATTAGAAAGAGTTTCTAATGCTTCTTCATTGGAGTCATCATTGGTTAATTAAGAATCGATATGAATATGTATTTGAGTTTGACATGATTCCATACTCATGAACATATTCAGGGTGCAAGGATGATCGAAGGATTGAATTACACGGTAATATGCCACTGAAGGGTATATTTAGTATTTTTATCAAATTTTATATCTTTTGGATAGCCATAATACATTGCTAGATTCAATCTTGACTTGTAAGTTTTTGATTGAATTAAAGAGTTTAATTCAATCATCAATTAGAAAGGATTCTAATTATTGAACTTGGGTTAGCTCGATTGGACCTAAATCGATTAGATAGAAATCTAATAAAATTTGGTCAACTTATATTCAGACCTACTACCAACTAGATGTGGAATCCAATGGGTCACACACATATAAAAATTGGCCAAGGACCCTTTTGAAAAAGGTTGATTAGAATTTTGGATTCAATCAGGGTTCCGATAAGTATGCTAGCACGTGTGGAAATTCTTGCACCTTTGGAGACCAATTTGATCCCATCCCTTGCTAATTAGCTAGCCCAATTTGGTAGACATTTGGGTTAGGTCATGATACCTAAAAATAATCCAAATTGGAGCACCACATCCCATGTTAACACCAAATATGAAGAGTCCAAGTTGTGGTGGACTCTTGGTGTAAAATAGGTTCTGCCTACAAGTGTTGGCATGGGTAGAAGAAAAAAATTATTTTTTTGTGAGATTAAATTATATGTGATAGTTCACATCACCCTCCATCCTCTGATACATATCTCAAAGTATGAGATATATTTTTTCTAAAATTTTTGGGGAAGAAAAAAAATTGGAAAAAGAAGGATGTCTCACATGCGCGCGCAAAAGCATCGCATCTCTCTATGATTTGGAGAGTCCTTATCCCTATCAAATTCTTTCATATTAGAATGATTTTTGGTGATAACATTCTATATTTAATAGGATATTTTTGATAATTTTTTTGGAATTTTTTCAAACTTATCTAGATGCCAAACGGATGCCATAAGTCGATCCTGATGCTTGCACGCATGGTGATCAGCACTCGCATGAAGAGGTGCAAGGATATCATCCTTCTATGAGAATTTTATCACTATTTTTAATTTTATGAAATGTAGATTGAATCCTCAATCCACATGGGTTTTTTAGGATTTTTTTGATTTGAGAAGGAATGTGATAACATCCCTTCTTTGGTTGCACATGCGCAGACCAGGGTGCTGATCGATGTATCATGGATAAGAGTCTTCTGCTTGAAGAAACTCTTATCTCTGATAATCAGATCAGATATGCCTTTTGGATAAGGCATATCCTTTCTTTTGGCATCCTCTGGTGGCTATAAATAGGTTGGGGTGCTGGGTATCCAATGAATCTAAGAGGAGTTTCTAATTTCTCTCCTGTTGCTCTCCTTTCTTTCTTACAACCTATCTTCGTTTTAGGACAAGGCTTTGGGATTTAAGACAAAGTCTTATCTAGTCCTAACAAGGGTTGTAAGGGTCCTAAAGAAGGAGAATCAGAAGTCCAGAGGAGGTTCTAAGAGGGTGAGGTCAGGTTCTTGAAGAAACTTGATCGGTACGAGGCTAGTCGAGTTCTAGGGGCTAGAACTCTTGAAGCAAGGTGAAGAAGGAGCGCTGTCTTTGGTTCAATTTTTGTGTGGATCACCATTGGAGGACGGACACTTGGACATCTTATAGAAATTAGGATTAGCACTACAAGTATTCTTCTTATCTTAATTTATATTTATTATGCTCTGATTATTATAGTCAAGAGTTTCTGGGTATTAAGGCTTTCGATGCATTGGGTGTTTTGAATAAAAATTTTAAACACCTAATCCTTTCGCTGTACTACTGAAACCCAACAGTGATATCTTAGGAGAGATCCATTAAGAGAGAATTTAATTTTCTCTAAGACATGTCAAAACTTACTGTAAAGTTATTCACTTCATCAATCAAACTGATAAATTCTAATATTCTTTGCAGTTCATTTTTCTACCTCATTACAGAATCATTTGAACATTTCAATTGATTCGGATTTATGCTTCACAAGTAAGACACACCCATACCAAGATAGGTCGTCAGAGATTTAATGAAGTAGTAAAGCCCTCTTTTGGAACTAATATTTATGAGTGTAAATGCATCAATATGTACTAAACTCAGAACATCACTGGCTCATTGACTCTTTTCAATAAATGGTGACTAAGTCAACTATGCCAAAAGTAGGCTTTAGTGATATTATCTAATTTAGGGTGCTAGTCAGATGTGTACACTACACTAACAGGTTATGGTACTGAGTTTATGTTATTTTCAATTACCTACTCATTATTATAGTATCATTCACAATGATATTACAATAATCATACTTATTGATACCATCAATAAGATTGGACAAAAGTGACAATCACTTAAAATGATATCTTTAGGGTTGAAAATAAGTTTGATGATTCCTAATGTTAAGACTGGAACAGACTTCCATATCTTGCATTCAGGAGTCTCTTGCCATTTTCAAACTTTCTACTATCCTGAAATCTTTTGCAACTATTTGCAAATATGACTTATACTATTGGTATCCTATACCCCGATAGTAGGATTATTAATAGAGAAACTACAAAGAATTATCATATAACTATCTTGACTAGCAACTATTTACTGATTTCTCTTTTAAGCCTATTTGGGTTAGCCTGAGAGTTCTTGATTAATTTGCTCAAAAATTATATTCAACTTCTGATACTGGTTATTGAAGTTAGGTCTGATAATATTTTCACTATCTAGCAGTGAAGAGAGTGATTATTTTTCAGCTATTTTTAAAAAGAGAATAATTGACCTATTAGTATATGAATTATTTTAAGCCTAAAGATTTAGACTTTAGTTTAAAAGTTTTCTCATTATTTTATACGAATTGATAGCCTCTATCTCCAATCCGAAGAATTACTTTTATTCCTTAGCAGGTGCTAGAATCCACACAAGCTGCATTTAGGCCCGAGTGTGGCTCGGCCAACCCTAGTGCATCCATGGGTAGGTTCACAACCAATTATTTTTTCAAATAATTTCTAGCAATCAAATTTTGTCCTAGGCATCCCTTCAACAGGCGTGTGGTGCCTCCTCTGAAAATCCTAGTTAGATCCAACCATTAACATGACAACTGTTGCTCCTAGATTGATTTTGATGATTACAAAACAGATTGAAGGGATACAAATAATTTTAAAATGAAAAAGTCCTTATGCTCTTCAAGGGCAAAATCATAATTTTACTAAAATCCTGATTTGATAGTACCATTTGGTAGAACAAATGATTTGAAATCTATTGGTGAAAATTTCATTGTGTTTGGACTTATATTTTTGAAGTTATGAAGGTTTGAAGTGCATGAGTCGACTCATGAGTCAACTCATGGCACTGTGAGCTGATTGGCACGCAAAAATTCTCCTTGGCACGCTAGTTTTCTGGCTTGGCACGACCTGTGAGTCGACTCATGAGTCGACCCACAAGGCATGAGTCGACTCATGAGTCGACCCCTGAAGCATGAGTCGACTCATGAGTCGACCCCTGCTAATTTGAGCCAAGAATTTCCAGAAACGCATTCTCTGGTTTTTGCAACAGAGGTCGACTCATGAGTCACCCCTGAAGCATGAGTCGACTCAT
This sequence comes from Elaeis guineensis, assembly GCF_000442705.2. NCBI lineage: Eukaryota > Viridiplantae > Streptophyta > Magnoliopsida > Arecales > Arecaceae > Elaeis > Elaeis guineensis. The sequence goes on along the minus strand of NC_025996.2, from coordinate 98,558,597 downwards.
GAGTCGACCCCTGCGACGGGAAATGTCAGCAACGGCTATTTTTTTGCCCGTTTTAATTGCCATTTATGCTTCCTAAAAATCCTCTAATGGCTCTTTATCTACCTAAATTATTTTGTCTTGCTTCTAATGCTACAAAATGCTTAAAATGGTGAAAGAAATTGCAGATTAAATAGGGATCAAACGTGAAATCGAAAGAGAGAAGAACAGAAGAGAGGATCCAAAATTTGCACGAAAAAGCCTGAGATCAACGAAAAATCCAAAGAGAAAAAGAGAGAGGATCCACAATATACCAGAGAGATTGTGAAAGAGAAAAGCAAGATCTTTCAAGGAGAAGAATTCTTCACGCCTATTATTTCAACCTTGATCTAGAGATTGTTCAAAGCTTTCAAGAGATCTTAAATCAACAATCAACCTCTTCTCATGCATTCAAGCGTTCATCCACTTTGAGAAAATCTGAAAAAGGGTTCTTCATTTGAGTAAAGCTTTTATTGTTATATTTGCTCATTTAAGGAGCTGTTATTGTATTAATCTGTGCTCAAAATTTTCTAACTCTTTATGAGTTTTTGTTCTTGTTTTTGGAGGATTTCCAAAACAAGAAAAGGTTGATCCGAACCTGAAATCGGAGTGTTTTGGGTTTACTTGTACCCGGGAAACAAGTGATCTAGCTTGGGATAGCTAGTGTCGGAGTTTCCAACATCTTGTATTCTAGCTTGGGATAGCTAGTGTCGGAGTTTCCGACGTTTTGTATTCGGGTTGAATACAAAGGATAGTGGATTAAAATTCCCAAGTGGGATCGTGGGGAGTGGATGTAGGTGCAAGGTTAGCACCGAACCACTATAAATCCTTGTGTTTGTGGTGTGCTTTATCGCTTTATCTTATTTCTTTATTATATCCTTGCAATACTTCTTTAGGTAATTAATATTGATTTAAAGCCATTATTTTGTTCTTCATAAGTTATCTGTTGGGCTTAAAATTTTTAGAAACCCAATTCACCCCCCCCTCTTGGGTTGCATAGCTGGGCAACAAGTGGTATCAGAGCCAGTGCTCTAGCCCTTCTTTGATCTAACAATCAAAGAGCCAAAGATCTATGGCAACCCATGTTGGAACTTCTCTAGCCGAGGGACAATCAACAAACCGACCTCCACTTTTCAATGGGTCTAATTACACCTATTGGAAAGCTCGGATGAAGATTTTCATACAAGCACTCGACTATGATATGTGGAGTATCATAGTGAATGGTCCTCACACACCCACCAAGATTATAGATGGTGAGGAGTCAACCAAACCCGAGAAAGAATGGGATGAGGTTGACAAGAAATTGGCACAATTAAATGCCAAAGCCATGAATGTTCTTTATTGTGCACTAGATGCTAGTGAATTTAATCGCATTTCTACTTGTACATCTGCTAAAGAAATATGGAATAGGTTAGAAGTCACCCATGAGGGAACAAATCAAGTAAAAGAGTCTAAAATAAACATGCTTATACATAAATATGAATTGTTCAAAATAGAGCATGATGAGTCCATAACTGCTATGTTTACTCGTTTTACTGATATAATCAATGGTTTAAAAAGTCTTGGCAAATCTTATACTAACAGTGAACTTGGAAGGAAGATTCTCAGGTCACTGCCAAGAACTTGGGAAGCCAAGGTGACTGCCATCCAAGAAGCAAAGGACTTGAACACTCTACCTTTAGAAGAGCTTCTTGGATCCTTGATGACTCATGAACTTAGCATGATGCAACATCAAGAGGATGAAGTCAAAAAGAAAAGAACCATTGCCCTCAAATCCACAACTTCACCTGATTATGAAACGGATGACTCTGAAGATGAAGATCAGGATGAGGAGATGGCTCTCATCACCTGAAAATTTAAGAAGTTTCTAAGAAAAAGGAAACAGGGGATGAGAAAGAAATTCATAAAAGGGGATCAAAGCAAAGAAAAGGAGAAAGATCAAACCCCTATATGCTACGAGTGCAAGAAGCCAGGACATTTCAGATCCGAATGTCCACAATTGAAGAAAGGTCCAAAGAAGTTCAAAAAGAAGGCAATGATGGCGACCTGGAGTGCGAGTGATGACTCAAGCTCCGACGAGGAAACCTCAACAGAACAAGCCAATCTGTGCCTGATGGCACATGAAAATGAGGTAACTTCTGAATCCACTAGTGAATTTACTTTTGAAGAATTGCATGAAGTATTCTATGATTCAATTGATGAATTAAAGAAACTAGGGAAGAAAAACAAAGAGCTGAAATTGGAAAATCAGTCCTTAGTGAAACAAGCTGAAAATCTTTCAATTGAAAAATTCACCTTGATTCAAGAAAATCAAAACTTAAAGGATAAAATGAACAAGCTGAAATCTATAGTAGATAAGTTCACCTTAAGTTCAAACAAGCTAAATATGATCCTTGATAATCAAAAAGCTATATATGATAAGGCTGGACTTGGTTATAAACCCCTAAAGAAACAAAAATTTTGAAGGATATTTATGCAAATTATTCAAGCAAAAAGTCTACAAATATTACTTGTTTTAAATGTGGAAGAATAGGACATAAATCATACACATGTCTTATTAACAAATATGCAAACACAAAGAAAATATGGGTTCCAAAAGGAACCATTCTGACTAACCTGAAGGACCCAAGAAAGCTTGGGTACCTAAGACAGAAACTTGATCTGTGCTTGCAGGTGTGTCTAGCATCCCAAGAAGGAAACAGAAAATGGTATCTTGACAGCGGATGCTCGAGATACATGACTGGTGATGAATCACAATTCATCACGCTTAATGCTAAGGATGGAGGGATGGTCACCTTTGGAGATAATGGCAAAGGAAAGATCATCGGGATAGGTAACATTGGTATCACTCCCTCCAAATACATTGAGAATTTTTACTAGTTAAAGGTTTAAAGCATAACTTACTTAGCATTAGTCAATTCTGTGATAAAGGGTATAAAGTAAGTTTTGAATCATCTGTTTGCATTGTGACAAGTCCTATTAACGATGGCAATGTTTATATGGTAGACTTGAATGATTTAACTAAATTAGACATGCAATGCCTAGTTTCCTTAAGTGCTAAAATAAATGAGACTAGTTGGCTGTGGCATCGTAGACTTGCACATATTAGCATGCATTCTCTTTCAAAATTAATTAAAAAGGATTTAGTTCTCAGTTTGCCAAAACTGAATTTTGAAAAGGATAGAATTTGTGATGCATGCCAATTAGGCAAACAAACTAGAGTTTCATTTAAATCCAAAAACACTATTTCAACTTCTAGACCTTTAGAGCTCTTACATATGGATTTATTTGGACCAACTAGAACCACTAGTCTAGGAGGAAAATGATATGGATTTGTAATAATTGATGATTACTCTCGTTTTACTTGGGTTTTCTTTTTAGCTCACAAAAATGAAACTTTTCAAATTTTCACTAAATTTCATCGAAAAGTCACTAATGAAAAAGGGTTTTCAATTCAAAATATTAGAAGTGATCATGGAACAGAATTTGAAAATCATGACTTTGAAAATTTTTGTGATGAAAATGGAATTGGCCATAACTTCTCTGCTCCTAGGACACCCCAACAAAATGGGGTAGTTGAAAGGAAAAACAGAACTTTAGAAGAAATGGCCCGTACCATGCTTTGTGAAAGCAACCTTCCAAGATATTTTTGGGCGGAAGCAATTAACACAGCATGTTACATTTTAAATCATGCTTTAATTAGACAATTTTTAAAGAAAACCCCCTATGAACTTTGGAAAGGAAGAAAACCAAATATTGCATATTTTCATATTTTTGGTTGCCGATGTTTTGTATTAAATAATGGCAAAAAAAAACTTGGTAAATTTGATGCAAAATCAGATGAAGCAATCCTTCTAGGTTACTCCTCCACTAGTAAAGCATTTAGAGTGTTCAACAAAAGAACTTTAGTAGTTGAGGAGTCCATACATGTTGTCTTTGATGAATCTAACGATCTTCCTTCAAGGAAGAATGAGGGTGTTGATGATGCAGATCCACTAATAGAAGGTATGAAGGAGATCACTCTGAAAGATTCAGCAACTCCAGAAGACAAGGATCAAGAAGACGAACAAAATGAAAGAGGTAAAAAAATTCAAGAACAACCTCAAGGTACAAATGACCTACCCAAGGAATGGAGGTATGTTCACAACCACCCTAAGGAGTTAATTATTGGTGACCCTATGCATGGAGTAAAAACATGTTCTTCACTTAGAGATGTACTTAATCATTGTGCATTTGTATCTCAACTTGAACCTAAAACTTTTGAAGAAGCTGAAAATGATCATAACTGGATTAATGCTATGCAAGAAGAACTTAATCAATTTGAAAGAAATAATGTTTGGACCTTAGTGAAAAGACCTAAAGATTATTCAATAATTGGTACAAAATGGGTCTTTAGAAACAAATTAGATGAGCATGGAAATGTAATTAGAAATAAAGCAAGACTGGTTGCTAAGGGATATAATCAAGAAGAAGGAATTGATTTTGATGAAACCTTTGCACCTGTTGCTAGATTAGAAGCCATTAGACTTCTACTTGCTTATGCTTGCTTTATAAAATTCAAACTATTTCAAATGGATGTTAAAAGTGTATTTTTAAATGGATATATCTCTGAAAAAGTATATGTAGAACAACCCCCTGGATTTGAAAATCATGCTTTTCCCAATCATGTCTTTAGATTAAATAAAGCTTTATATGGTCTAAAACAAGCACCTAGGGCATGGTACGAAAGGCTAAGCAAATTTCTACTAAATAATGGTTTCTCAAGAGGCAATGTAGATACAACCCTATTTATTAAAAGAAACCAAAATGATATGCTAATTATACAAATTTATGTTGATGACATAATTTTTGGGTCTACTAATGAATCCCTTTGTCAAGACTTTGCTAAGCTTATGCAGGGAGAGTTCGAGATGAGCATGATGGGAGAACTCACCTTCTTTCTCAGACTCCAAATCAAACAATCAAAAGAGGGAATCTCCATCACCCAAAGCAAGTACACCAAGGAACTACTCAAAAGATTTGGAATGGAGAACTGCAAACCAATTGGCACACCAATGAGTCCCTCATGTAAGCTTGACAAGGATGATGAAGGTAAAAGCGTAGACTTAAAATACTATAGAGGTATGATTGGCTCATTATTATATTTAACTGCAAGTAGGCCTGATATCATGTTTAGTGTTTGCTTATGTGCAAGATATCAATCTAATCCTAAGGAATCTCATTTGAATGCTGTTAAAAGAATCCTTAGATACTTAAATGGTACACAAACTATAGGGTTATGGTACTCTAAGGACTCACAAATTAATTTGTTAGGATATTCTGATGCTGATTTTGCTGGATGTAAATTAGATAGAAAAAGCACAAGTGGAACTTGCCAATTTTTTGGAGTAAATCTAATCTCATGGTTTAGCAAGAAACAAAATTCGGTGGCACTGTCTACGGCTGAGGCCGAATACATTGCAGCCGGAAGTTGTTGTGCTCAAATCTTGTGGATTAAGCAATAACTCGAAGATTTTGGAATCAAACTTAATGAAACACCAATAAAATGTGATAATACAAGTGCCATAAATCTATCTAAAAATCCAATACAACACTCAAGATCTAAACATATTGAAATAAGACATCATTTCATAAGAGAACATGTTCAAAACAAAAATGTAATTCTTGAATATGTTAGCATTGAAAATCAATTAGCCGATATCTTTACAAAGGCCCTTAGTGAGGATAGATTCTGTGAAATTAGAAGAAATCTAGGAGTTCTAGATCCATTTGTTTGAAATTTCTCAATTTCCAAAGAATAGATGTCAAAAACTCTTAGAGCTCAATTTTCAATATCTATCCTGGTCCCAAAAGCTCAGATTTATCACTCTAAAAACTTATCTTTGAGCAAAATTCCTACTCCCAAAATTTTGAATTTTTCTGGAATTTATTTGCATTTTTCCTGAATTTCTGAACTTCATGAGTCGACCCCCATGAGTCGACTCAATGGCAAACTTGTAAATCCCACCAACTTCCATCGGGTTCCTTGTTTTTAAACGGGAAACCCTGTTCGTGAGACAACTCATCTTCCCATCATCTTTCTTCCGAAAGCCGTCCTCTCCAACTCTTCTTGCTCCAAATCCAAGGATCAATTCTGAGGCAATTCTCCCTCTCTCCACCAAAAATCGCCTCCTTGAAAAGGATTTTTCTGTGCTTTCTCGCATTGCTCGGCGCGGGTGGAACGTGCCCTAGAACTTCACCGTTCATTCAAAATCCACTTCTTTTCTCCTCCAAAATCTCTCTTTATTCTCTTGTGATCCCTCCTCCACTGAATTCAAATCTCCTTGTCTGCTACTTTATTGGATATGGCTCCAAAGATGAAACTTCCCCAAAGAAGGAAATCAATCCGAGAGCCTGAGGAAATTGTCCGAAAGAAAAGGCATGCTCAGTCTTCCAGTGTTCCCGATCCAGTTTCAGTACCTGCTCAAGGTCCCTCTCAATCCTCAATAAGCCCCAGTGTAAATCCTCTTTCTGATAGAAAAGTAGAAACCGAAAAAGATATAGATTTTCGGTTCTTTGAGAAAGAAGGCTTTACTTTTGCTACCAAGATCAAAAATCAAGGATGGGAACTTTATTGCTCTCTTAAGGAAGTCACCTATGTTGATCTAGTCAGAGAGTTCTACCAGAACCTAAATTATGTAAACGGGTCAGTGACTTCAACTGTCAAAGGGATTGACATATGCTTGGATTCTCGGATATTGGGAGAAATACTTCAGTTGCCTAGTGAAGGATACTCATATATGGAACTCCCAATTAAAGAAGAAGGGATCAGAATTATCTTAGGAGAAGCTTTTTCAGGAAGTTTAAACAGATTGGAAGCAAACCTACTGTCCATTGAGATGAGGGTCCTGCATCAGATTGTGACAAAACTATTCTTTCCTAGGAGTGGTAGACATGACTTACTTTCCGGCAGAGATGTTTGTGTCATGTTTCATATCATCACTCAGACCCCCCTAAACCTCCCTGCACTTATGATAGAGGCCATGAGAGAAACTTTGAACAGATCCAAGGCACACTTGCCTTATGGTATGGCCCTTACTAGAGTTTTTAGGAGGTTTGGAGTTAGCTGTGAGGGAGAGACACCTACCAAGCTCTCACATGTGGACACTTTCAACCAACACAGCCTGCACCGAATGGGAATTACAAAGACTGTTGGTGGTTGGATCAAGGGCTCTGAAGAAAGAGCTGAGGAGAGAGCTGAGGAAAGAACTGAAGACAGAACTGAAGGCAGAATAGAAGAAGAAGGTCCATCTTCTCCTGTACATGACTTCAGGGCAGCATCACCAGATACACAGTTCATTCCTGATACAGAGGCTGGCCCTTCTGAGTTTACTAGGATGCCCACACCAGTATATCAGCCAGAGAGCAGAGCACCTCCATCAGAGTTCAGATTGGCTGACGATCAGATCGAGCATATTTCACAGCGTGTGGCTTCTTTGCTGTCTAGCCAGTGGAGTAGTACTTCTTTTACACCTGGAGCTACCTCTTCTGATCAGACCATTACTCCCCACATCTCCACTATATTTCAGATGATTTCAGATCAGTCCGTCAGGATACAGCAGCTTGAGGACACAGTCTGGAGACTGACTGGCAGAGTTCTTGACTTGCAGGGGCAAGTCCTTGCATTGGCCCATCCCCAGCCACAGGAGTCTACTATTGAGGTCACAGACCTCACTGCAGAGGCTGGCAGGCTCAGAGGAGCACTAGAAGGTGGATATGAGCTACTGAGGAAAGAGATCCGAGGATCGAGTGAGCATGCTACCACCCAGTTCACTGCTCTACTTCAATCTATTTCCAGAGCACTGAACGTACTTGATTCTATCAGACTCACCCTTTCTGTTCAGTCCCTAGCATCTCAGCGTTCTCAGCCACCCAGTTCATCTCGCTCTCCTACTCGTGGCAGAGGCAGACGGGGTAGAGAACGCACTTCTGATCTATCATCTCCTCACCCTATATCTGATGACTCCGATCATTGACTTATCTAGGTCCTAGGTGTTAGTGTCTTGTTCTAGGATCTATACCTTGGGGCCATGTATTGACATTCAGCCGGTTGAATTTTATGTATTGAAATAATTATGATATTAATGAAATCATCTTTTACCTATATTTCTACCTCTTTGTAATGATCATATTTTGGTTATATATTTTCTTCTTGTTGAAATATTGTCTTCTCCTTGTTGTTGTTTGCTGTTGATAATTGCTATATTAAGGGGGAGCAAACATTTGTGAAAAACTCTAAAGAAGAAGAAATTAAAGAATATTTCAGAAAAAGAAAAGAAAGAGTTAACTATGTTTGATGATGTCAAAAAGGGGGAGAAATTAAACAAAAACAAAAATTGAAATTAGACAAAAAGCAAAAACCTAAATTATGAGAAAAAGGGGGAGAAATTAAACAAAAACAAATATTGGAGAAATTAAAACAAATATTGAAGAAATTAAACAAATATTGGAGAAATTAAACAAAAACAAGGATTGAAAGATTAAACAAAACTTTGAGAAATTTTTGGTATCAAAATTTGGTATCAGACAGAACTTAAACAAAAAGTCATCCATCAAAAGCAAAATCATGAGTACAATGCAAATAAGTTTTTTTTTATATGCTCTGATATATTTCAAAATTCAAACTTGCTTTTGAAATTTTACTCACCTTGATACATCTTAAGAAATTTGTTTTACTCTGATACATCCTACAATTTCTTTTAACTTGCTCTGATACATGATAAAATTTAATCCGATACAGTGTGAAGGTTTCTCTGATAAATTATAACATTTAATCCGATACAGTGTGAAGGTTTCTCTTATATATTATAACATTTGTTCTGATACAGTGTGAAATTTTCTCTGAAATTTGTTCTGATACAATGAGAAATTTACTCTGACATTTGCTCTAATACAGTGTGAAATTTTCTCTGAAATTTGTTCTGATACAATGAGAAATTTACTCTGACATTTGCTCTAATACAGTGTGAAATTTTCTCTGATATATTATAAAATTTTCTTGCTCTGATACATTGTAAAATCTTTTCTGATATAATTATTTTTCTTACTCTGATATATAGAAAAAGTTATTTATCTTCTCTTGCTCTAATATATCTTGAACTCAAAATGATCTAATACCCTTTTCAAATCTTTAAGAAAATGGACAAACTATTTTTGCATTTATATTACATGCCAAAAGAATCATACTCTTTTCAAGCATATACACTTATAATGGATTCTTTTGAAATTAATGCATTAACATAAATATTTTTGTTCAAATATTTTGTCATCATCAAAAAGGGGGAGATTGTTGCTCCTAGATTGATTTTGATGATTACAAAACAGATTGAAGGGATACAAATAATTTTAAAATGAAAAAGTCCTTATGCTCTTCAAGGGCAAAATTGTAATTTCACTAAAATCCTGATTTAATAGTACCATTTGGTAGAACAAATGATTTGAAATCTATTGGTGAAAATTTCATTGTGTTTGGACTTATATTTTTGAAGTTATGAAGGTTTGAAGTGCATGAGTCGACTCATGAGTCAACTCATGGCACTGTGAGCTGATTGGCACGCAAAAATTCTCCTTGGCACGCTAGTTTTCTGGCTTGGCACGACCTGTGAGTCGACTCATGAGTCGACCCACAAGGCATGAGTCGACTCATGAGTCGACCCCTGCTAATTTGAGCCAAGAATTTCCAGAAATGCATTCTCTGGTTTTTGCAACAGAGGTCGACTCATGAGTCGACCCCTGAAGCATGAGTCGACTCATGAGTCGACCCCTGCGATGGGAAATGTCAGCAACGGCTATTTTTTTGCCCGTTTTAATTGCCATTTATGCTTCCTAAAAATCCTCTAACGGCTCTTTATCTACCTAAATTGTTTTCTCTTGCTTCTAATGCTACAAAATGCTTAAAATGGTGAAAGAAATTGCAGATTAAATAGCGGATCAAACGTGAAATCGAAAGAGAGAAGAACAGAAGAGAGGATCCGAAATTTGCACGAAAAAGCCTGAGATCAACGAAAAATCCAAAGAGAAAAAGAGAGAGGATCCACAATATACCAGAGAGATTGTGAAAGAGAAAAGCAAGATCTTTCAAGGAGAAGAATTCTTCACGCCTATTGTTTCAACCTTGATCTAGAGATTGTTCAAAGCTTTCAAGAGATCTTCAATCAACAATCAACCTCTTCTCAAGCATTCAAGCGTTCATCCACTTTGAGAAAATCTGAAAAAGGGGTTCTTCATTTGAGTAAAGCTTTTATTGTTATATTTGCTCATTTAAGGAGCTGTTATTGTATTAATCTGTGCTCAAAATTTTCTAACTCTTTGTGAGTTTTTGTTCTTATTTTTGGAAGACTTCCAAAACAAGGAAAGGTTGATCCGAACCTGAAATCGGAGTGTTTTGGGTTTACTTGTACCCGGGAAACAAGTGATCTAGCTTGGGATAGCTAGTGTCGGAGTTTCCAACGTCTTGTATTCTAGCTTGGGATAGCTAGTGTCGGAGTTTCCGACGTTTTGTATTCGGGTTGAATACAAAGGATAGTGGATTAAAATTCCCAAGTGGGATCTTGGGGAGTGGATGTAGGTGCAAGGTTAGCATCGAACCACTATAAATCCTTGTGTTTGTGGTGTGCTTTATCGCTTTATCTTATTTCTTTATTATATCCTTGCAATACTTCTTTAGGTAATTAATATTGATTTAAAGCCATTGTTTTGTTCTTCATAAGTTATCTGTTGGGCTTAAAATTTTTAGAAACCCAATTCACCCCCCCCTCTTGGGTTGCATAGCTGGGCAACAACAACATCAAGTGCATCCAACAAAATAGATGTCTAGACCCGAGTGTGGCTCGACCAACCTGAGCATTGGTTTGAAGGTACAATTAGATGGTCATATAATGAATGATAAGTTCAATACGTAATAAATACCAGGCGTGTGGTGCCTCCAATACCTATTTGGGATATCAGACTCATTATCATACATCTTAATGGGAGGCTATGATCTAGTTATCCCCATAACTAGCTCATTTTATGGCCCTAATAATTTAGAGGATTTGGTTAATATATCTTAGAGGATATTAGTTGACTTACAAGTCATAATCCTCCCACTGACTTTACCAAGTTATGAGAAAGATTAGAGACAAGTCGGTCCAAGATACCTAATCAGTCATACTGATTAACCTTAATAACATGAGTCAACTCGAGTCACCTAGCGATCTAATTAGCCTAATGACTCGGGCTCAACTTTTGAGCCTGAATCAAGGTCCATTTCGTTTGATCAAAGATATGGACTCGATCAACTACAACTATTATTTTTGATCTAGAGTATCCTTAATCTAATCTAAATCAACTATTGGTTAGATTAAATCAACTACTCTTTTTAGTCCATTAAGTTTTTGATTCTAACCTTAGGTCTAAACCAATTAAAAAGATCTGATTTGACTTATCCCATGTCTCATATTTTATGCAATGTCATTAGATCTTTAATCATAATTCTAGATCTAAAATATATTTCTTAATTTTTAATTAAGTATAGCATCAACATGGGTTAAGGTTATGAAATAATTTTTTATGTAAACCTTTTACATTAAATCATAAAATCTTTTAGATCAAATCTAAATTTTTATGATTTTCAATCAAAGCAATTTTGAGGAATCAAGATTAGATGTAACTAGTTTCTTCGCAACTTGTATAACACCTAGGATTTCAAGATCTAGGATTTTGCAAGAAAGTAAATTTTTTCTTTTCACTTTCTTCTTCATGGGACCTCACAGTGGCACCCCTACACGTCATGAAAAGCATGTTAGATGTATACCCTAGAAGCCAATCTTTGCTGACACATTTTATATCTCTAGGATATGATTTTGTACTTATGAGCAGTTATATTACCATTCATATCTATATGTCCATGAATCATCCAAAAGATTAACAAGATGATGACACATATTCTCAAAGAGTTGAGAATTTGAGGTATATGTCAATGATAGTTGATTCCTAAATTGCTCCTGATCATAGGATCATCATGGAAATGGTGATTGATCTGGATAGACTAATGCATGGATCACTTCCTTCGGACATATGGATCTCGAGTCTGTAGTGTAGAGACACTGGAGCGAGAGTGCAAGTGGTTGTTAGAGAACAACTAGCACTGAGCATGACCAACATGAGAAGTCATATGGATGTCTGCTCACTTGTTAGTGACTTTCTCGATGCTGTAGTTATATGACTGATTCTTTGATCTGAGATGACACTACTGCTCACAATAAGGCTGCTAGAGTTTGACTGACACATCAATATTGATCTCAAGAGCCCTTGTAGTGGATGTTGACGACAGTTGGTCTACTGTAGGAGTGGGATGTGCATCAAGATGGGATCTATCGATCCTAGCAGAAGAGAGTAATCCTATGGGATTTAAGAAGTTGAGTCCTTAAGTCTATGACCATAGCAGTGTAATTGATGGAAAAGAGTGTTCATAGAATTATATATGGACTTAAGTTGATTGAATCTGTCATATAATCGATGTTAAGATTTGACGATTTATCCATAACCTGCCATCTAGTCGGGACTCACGATAAAAGAACTGAATCACACATTAACTACACCTAGAGATTCATTTCAATTCTACTGAGTCATCACTACATACAGTTAGGTATCACTAGTGGATTGTGAGAGCTTACTAGGATTGTTCTGGATCGATAATTCTTATTGAGTTAGAGTAAAATTATTCTGATCCATTGAAAAGAGTTTCAATGATACGATGATAGAGATCATTGTATGTCTCACTACCAGATAGAATTGAACCTATGAGATCACACAACAAAAGGATTAGGTTGAGAATAAGTAATTGAGCTTATGAAGTGTTAATTGGGTTTAGAGAAACCCATTGGATTGATGGTAACCTTGCTAGCACATGGTTGGACCTAATTCTTCTTTCCATTGGGATTACTTATTTGATAAGTTAATTCTAACTTAATTATCTGCTAATAATCTACATGAATAAAATTCATGAGACTTTAATTATTGGGTGTCTAAGGTTATGGATCACATAAATTAAAGATGCAAGTCCCTTATGAATCTCCTTCATAGTTATTATGGGGCGCCACCTTGATTTGATCAATTTGGGCGTATCCATTGGTTAGAGGGCCTTTTGTTTTCATATGGGGCATCTCTTGGGTATGTTTTGGGGTGTCTAATTATGGGTGCAAGGGCTTCAATTGTTGGCGCCTAATGGGCTTCCTAATGTAAGTTGGATAACTTAAGTTAATAGGAATCCTAATGCAAGTAGGACTTATATTATGAAATTGAATAGGATTCAATCCTTATGCCTATTTAAAGGGACCTCTCCTAAGATCCCTAGAGCATCAAAACCAGTAGCCTCTCACACCCAAAGGCTCTCCCCATGCCTTCTCTTCCTCTCCCTTTCTCTCCTCTTTGGTGTTCTATACACCCCTTTTTAGGTCGCGCATCCCAAGGAGTTCCATGCCTAAAAAAGTTTGGGTGCCTCTTTCTTGCTAGTTTCTAATATTTAATAGTAGCACATAGCAAGAAAAAACTCTAAAGAAGAAGAGAAGAAGAAGATCAAGGAGAAAGTCAAATGTTGATCGCGATCCAGGCTTTGTTCAGATTCAGTAGGCTAAATTTTGGAGAACTAAAATTCAGATTAAAGAGGACTATTCTAAGCTGATCCTGAGTGGATACTCATAGAGATCGGATAATTATGTGGCTAAGAGAGAGCCTCTTCTCTTTTAGATCCAGTTTTGAAAAAAGAGATTGCGAAACAGGTATGTGATTTGATCACAATCTAAATTTCAGCATATATCAATTTCAGCATATAAAATAGATCATGTGATTTTATATTTTTATGCATATAAAATTAAGATTAAAATTATTTTAACCTTATTCTTCATTGTAATATTTAGAAAATAAAGTTTTTGAAACACATATGCATGCATCAAACCCCAAAATTCAATAGTGGTATTAGAGCCATGGGTTTTCATATACTGAATTTTAATATACATGTTTTAAAAAAAAATTAAAATTAATTTTTTTTAATACATGAGATGTATGGATGGATCTTTAAATTAGAAATTTAATTTTAAATTTAATTCTAAAATATATAGTTGATATGTTGATGCATGCATAGATTTGAAAATTGATCTAGAAAGAGTTCTAGTTCATGTGAAATAGATACATGCATGAAACCTGATTTTTTTTTATGATCTAATTTTGATTCATATATATGATATATGATTATATATTTAGATTATAAATTTAATTTTAATCTGATCTATGATTAGTATATGAGATATATAATATCATGTTTATATCAGAAATTTTATTTAAGATCTGATTTTACATGCATATATGTGATATATGTTTGTATGTTAGAACTTAAAAATTATTTTTATATTTTAATACTTACTTTTATGTAAAGCATTTAGATCTAAAATATGATTTTAGAATCTAAAATTTGTGTTTGTGTATGAGGATTTTGATCATGAAAAAATCAAAAATTAGGTCATATAATAGGATTACATCTAAGATTTTTGATTTGGGACTATGGATCTAATTCGATTAAGTAATTGGTTAAACTGAGTCAAGTCTTGAATTGAGTTAGATCAATTAAGTTAATGATCGTGCACTTGTTGTTGATCAAATCGATTGAGTCCCATATGTAGAATCGATTAACCAAGGACCTAATTTGGCTTGTTGATTTGAGCCCGATTCACTTGAGCTAATCAATTCTGATCAATTGTCCAATTAATGTCTAAGTTAAGTAATTGAAAAGTAATTATTTAATTAGTTTCGTTCGCTTACTTGACTAATTTATTGGTGTCTAAAGAAAGCAACGGGAGGACCCTCACTAATCTCCCACTTGGCCAATTTGAAAGATTGAGTTATAAATATGGTTGCTTGGTGGATTGATTTAGCCCATGCCAATTACATCAGTCATGTGATGACTGATTAGATGAGACCTAAATCTAAATCTCTTCATAAAATATTAAGTCCCAGGTCTTCCACGTTGTAGATGTGCAGGCGTGCTACCGGCGTAGATTGTTCTCGACTAGTCATAGTGGTTTAGTTGCATCGAGAACATGCAACCACTCTATTAGTAAAGAATTGCTGCAGAGTAAAAATGGGGTTGGACCTAATAACTATTAGGTGAGGAGAAGAAGAAGAAGAAGAAGTAGGAGGATGTTGATCTCTACGCTAGAGATCATGAGAAGAACCCTTTCTTCTCTTTTGTTCCTTAAACCTATATACCAAATCTTTACACTAGAGATGTAAGAATTTTGTCCAACTTTTGGACAAAGAGAAAAGGAGAAACCCATCTAAACATAGACAAAAGAGTGGGAGAGATGTCCTAACAACCAACCTTTGGTTGTTGTAAGAAAGAAGGGATATGGAGCAAATATACCTCATGCCCTCCACCTCCATGCCATGCTCTCTTCACTTGTTTTTCTCCATGCACTCTTCTCTGATTTGTGGCATCAAAACCTGATCTCTATAAGCCATTCAACACCTCATATGGTTCATGGTTTAAATATGAAGAGAGGATAGAGTTTTGGTAGGAGATAAGAGTCCAACTCTCCTTAGACTCTATCCTTTTACGCCGCCCAACCCAACTCCTTTTGCGCCCAGGTTTCACATGGTAAAGAAGAGATTAAAAGAGGTTATTACACACACAAGAAAGGAGAGGGGACATGGAAAAATTGGCATCCAAAATTGAGCTAGCGTGGGACTTGGTGGTGGCGCATGGAAGGGAGGAGTTTTAAGTACATGGGACTCTTCTTTAAGGTGGCTGATTTAAATCAATTTAAATCCTAATCAATCCTAATCATATTAGTAATTGATTAGATCCAAATAGATAGAAATCTGAATCTGATTTAGAGCCCAAACTATTTAGATTAGGTGTCACCTAATTAGAGAAGGAGTCTTAGTCCTTTTAGACTCTCTTGGTGCTTGAATCAAATTCAATTTAATCCTAATCTAATTAGGATTTGATGCACCTATAAAAATGAGAATTCTTAATCCAAATAAAAATTTAAATATTCTTGTTTAGATCCTAGTCTGATTAAGAATTGAGTCAAATCCAAAGTCTAATTCAATTAGAAATCATTCTCCCATGCAATTTTGTTATCTCATAACCTAATTAAGTTTGATCAAATCAAACACATATCAAGTCAAATTAAATCTAATTTAATTAGACTTGATGCAAGCTCCATAGCTTAATCAAATTGAGCTAATTAGCAATTCTATTGCTAATTAATCATCTTATAACTCACTAACTTTTTAGTGAGTTACTTATTGCAACTTTTGTATTGGATTAATTATCAATCAAATTGATAATCAAATTCTATCATGATTCATAATCGTAATTCAACCATCTGATCAATCGAAAGCCTCTTTGTGTATGACCCCATAGGTTCTATTTTGTCTGATAGTGAGATATATTGTGATCCCTATCATAATATCATTGAAACTCATTTCAAGGGTTGGAACTGTTCCAACTCTACCCACCAAGGATCATCGATCATCAAGATGATGCTCGTGGGTCTCACAATCGACCAGTGATACCTAGCAGTATGTAGTGGCAACCCAGCAAAATAAAAAGTGATGAACTTCTAGGTGCAATTAACGTATGATACAGTCCCTCTATCATGAGTCTCGATCAGATAGCAGGTTATGGATGAATCGTCAAACCTCATCATTGGTCATATGATAAATTCAATCAGCTCGAGTCCATATATGATTCTCATGAAAACTCCTTTCCATTGATCATACTATTATGGCCATAGACTTAAGGACTTAGTTTCTTAAATTTCATAGGACTACACTCTTCTACTAGGGTTGATAGATCCCATCTAGATGTACACCTTACCCTATAGTGGATCAACTATCGCCAACATCTACTACAAGGGCTCATTGAGATTCATATTTATGTGTAGTCAAACTCCAGCAGCCTTACTGCGAGCAGCTGTAGCACCGTAGGTCAAAGGATCAATCATACAACTGCAGCATCGAGAAAGTCACTAACGAGTAAGCAGATATCTATGTGACTTCTCGTATTGGTCATGCTCAGTGCTAGTTGTTCTCTAACAACCATCTGCACTCTCGCTTCAGTATCATTACACTGCAGACTCGAGATCCATCTGTCGAAGGAAGTGATCCGTGCACTGGTCTATCTGGATCAATCACCATCCCCATGATGATCTGATGATCAGGAGCAATTTAGGAATTAACCATCAATGATACATGTCTCAAATTCTCAACTCTTTGAGAATATGTGTCATCATCTTGTTAATCTCTTGGATGATTCATGGACACATCAAATATTAATGGTAATATAAATGCCTATAAAGTATAAAATAATGTCCTAAAAATATAATATACGTCAGCCAAGATTGATTTCTTGGACATACATCCAACAATCTCCCACTTGTACTAAAGCCAATCTGTTATGTACCAAGCTCTATCTTCATAAGACAGGCTTTAGTCTCTAGCTAGCTTAGTGACTTATCAGTGGGTCAACCACATCTCATGTAGAGTTTGCTCTCTGCACCTCTATATATTTCTACTTGAGGTAGTCGCGTATTCTGCTGATCTTTATGCTTGGATATCTGGTGAGACCTAGACTCCTTGCAAGGACTATGGTGCCATTATCTTTGCAATATAGTGTCATGGTATTTGATGGCATGACATCTAATTCTACAACTAATATTTGGATCAGAATACATCCTACACATCTACAGTGTACTCAGCTTCCATCAATCGATTATTTGGAATCCTTCCAAGATATTGACATGATTACACCTATGATGTAGATATTCTACCATAAACATCCGACATAAAATTTGAATTGGTGTATCCTCCCACTCCTAGCTTTGATCTTTCCTCAAATTAAGAACAAATCTTGAGTTCTTCTCAAGAATTTAAAGATATTTTCACAGTAACCCAGTGCTCTTAGCCTGGATACAACTGATATCTACTCGTGATATTCACAGTATTAACTATATCAATTTAAGTATATTACATGACATATATTTATGCCTGAGAGGATAGCAGATCTCTCTCTGAGATTTTTATACTGAACCCTTTCAGCATCCAGTCTCTGTACTTTATCTATGAAAATGCAAGCATCTAATTGCATCTATCTCTATAGATCTTTATATTCTCAGAATATAGGATGCTTGCTTTGTGTCTTTCATGGAGAATTCTATATTCAATCATATTTTAATTAATGTCTGTATTGGAACTCTCACTGATCATTTTGGAAATACATAATTTCTCATTTTTGATCAAACAATTTGATCATATCATCAAAATGAATGTTCCAACTTCAAGATTATTATAGACTTTGTGATCTATCACGAGAAGTAAAATTTATAAGCTAATCTATACAAAAATCTTTAAAAGATATTCAGTCAGAAAAGCTAATTCACATCCCTTTCTTAGAGTCGATGTCAAACATCATTTCGTAGTAAGTTTCGGGATCATTTCTATGTTTTCCATCTCTCAAGAGAAATAATTTTCTCTACATTCTCTGTTAAGCATATCCAAGTATTTTTTGAGAGGATTAGAGATCCTACTATGTATACGAGGTGGAAAAGAAATATACATCTACTGGCTCATCAAGAATAGGTTTTTTAGGTCCTACGACTCATTGCTCTTCAGAGACACTCTATTTGAGCTTAACTTTCCTCCCACTGCTTCATCTTGGTTAAATAATTTTTTAAGAAGATAGTATGTTGGGTCACAATCATATTATGATCCTATCAGAAAGTAATATCCTAAATTTTTTTAGGATGAGCTCTATAGACCTATCCTCTAACATATCTACTTGCTGTCCTTGACACAAGCTGGACTTCCTTGGATCTCAAAATAATCAAGACTCAGTTCTTATTATGCCATATCTCATACGGTGTGGTAGGAACAAGTTTAGAGGAAACCCAATTCTATAGAAATAAAGTATGTCCCTAAAGAAATAAAATAAATCAGTGAATTCTATCATGGATCAGACCATATTTCATATAGTCCCATGACTCTTCTTATCTCGTTGAGCTAAAATGTACTAAGAGGAGTCCAATATGAAACTATGCCATTTTATGAGATAATCGAGAAATTTTTTTCATTGGTATTACATCCTCGATCCGATCGAAGTACCTTTAAAAATTTTGATCTACTTTTTTACTTTAAATCTGAATTTCTTGAACCTTTCAAAAATTTCAGATTTATATCTCATATACACACCCATACCATGACTGATCATCGATAAAGGTAACGAAATAGAGACAACTCCTCTTAGTAGCATATCATATGGGCTACACACATCAAATGTGTATAAGGATAAGTATCTCAGTGATCTTTTTTCTCTTTCCCACAGGAGTAGCTTGATCATATTTTCTTAAAGAGATGATGCATAAACTGATATGACTCAACAGTCAATGAGCCCAAAGGTTCATATTTCTCCAGTTTGTTAATCATTTCTTTTCCAATATGACTTAGCCTAAGATTTCATATATACTCAAGATTTATCTCAACTTTAGATCTCTCAAATCCAATGGCATTCACTGCTTTCTCAATTAAGTTCACAGATACATCACCATGCAAATGATAGAGACTGTCTCTAAGAACTAAATTCAAATGATGATCACAAAGGACAGATACCTATGGCCACAACAGCAACTCTTGTCCTATTGCCAATTTAAGGGTTACTTCCTCGGCCCTCTACCTTCCCATCAACTCTATATAAAATCACTAGGGTCTATCTACCTATTGGGAGAAGAAAAAATTATAAGGATAGTATTGAGCAATTTTGACATGCCTACTCTAGGCGTGTCTTTGTTTCTTTAGGCTTTCCAGGTATTTACCTTTGAACTCTTTCAAAGTTCTTTTGTTAGTAACAATTTGACCAATTCAGATAAGATGTGAAGATGGTCATTCATATGGTAGTTTACCATAAACTATCCATATAAACTAATCAGAGATCGCATGATCAAATCCATAAGCAATTTCTTATGCATGGTCATGTTGAGCCTTTTAAGCTCCTTAATGTCTTTGATCATTATTAAATAACGATCATAGACTAATTGCCCATCATACATTACATGCGCTGTGTGTTAGATGTGTGCCCTAGATGCCAGATTGGCTGACACATTTCTGTACAAATCTAAGGGCAAATTTATAATTTTGACTATAAATCAATAAATAGATTTTTCTTCTATCACATTGTGTACATTGTGTCTGTGATACATCTTTTGAGTTAGTAGAAATGTTAATTCATATTTTTAAGAGTTAAAAATTTAAGGTATGAATTTACATAACTAACTCATAAACAGCTCCTGACCATAGAATCATCACGAGGATGGTGATCGATCTGAAAGGTTGGTGTATGATCGCTTTCTTAGGATAGATGTGTCTTGAGTCTATGGTGTGAGATACCAAAGTGAGAGTACAAATATTCATTGAGAATGAGAGTACTGAGCATGACCATATCGAGCAGTCATAAGGAAGTCTACCTTCTCATCGATGACTAGCTCGATGCTGCAGTTGTGTGTCTAGTTCTTTGACCTGAGGTGCATCGACAGTTCACCTTGAGTGTGTTATAGTTTGACTACACTATAACTCGGTCTCCTAGCCATTTGAAACCCTGAGGTGTATGTTGACTGTAACATATTCATTGTAGGAACTAGGTCACACCAAGATGGGATCTATCAACCTTGGTAGATGAGAGGAGTAGTCCTATGATGATCAAAAGATCAAGTCCTTAAGCCCATGGCCATGACAGAGTGAAATAATGGAAAAAAGTTTTTTATTGGGGTTTCACATCGGACTCAGATCGATCGATTGATTCATATGACTGATGTTGGGTTTGACGAGTTCATCTTAATCCTAATTCAGTCGGAACTCATGATAAAGGAACTCAATCACATAGGTAGTTGCACTGAGAGGTTCGTCTTTAGTTCTGATGGGTTGCCACCACATATTGCTAGGTATCACTGGTAGATTTTGGGTACAATTAGAATGATATTGATGATTGATCATTCTAATTGTCTGAATCAGAAGAGTTCTGATCCATCAAAAAGAGTTTCGATGATGTCGATGATGAGATCATGTCATATCTCATTACCATATGAAATTGAATCTAACTGGGTCATACAAATAAGGGTTAGGGTCTAGATGTCATCAATTGGGCTAACTCAATTGATTTGGATAAGATCCAATTAGGTTCAAGAAAATCGTGCTAGCACACGATTGAGCCTAACTTTTTTCTCGTGTATTCTTTTCTGTCTCTACTGAGCCAAATATGATTTGACTCATCCAGAGAACCTTGAAAAGGTTTCTCTCAGTCTAAATAAAGCTTGTCTAGCTCAGAAAAGGCTTGTCTTAATTCATGAGATAAATTTAAGACAAGCACCTGCTAATTCCTATCACCTGCCAATTTCATTTTAGGACATTTGTCAAAAGTTGACATATGGGTCTTAAATTGAAGGCCACTTGGCAAGAGCTTATTGGAAAATTTTTATGGAGCCAAACCACATCAAATTGGTTGCCATAATCAGATTATGGTGCGAGCCCAGTTGGATTAAGTGGGTGCCCCAAGTGGATAAGGTTGGAGAGTCTTGATAAGATTGGACTCTTTGGCACCAACCTCTCTTTGTCCTTATCCAGTGTTGGTGCCAACTTTGAGATAGAGGCTTGGGTTCTTATTTGATGTGATCAGATGATATCAAGCAACCAATCAAAATTTTTCCAAAATTTATTGAAATTTTTTGATTGGTTGAATGATGTGGCACTGCGCAGATACAGGGTCTATATAAACCCTTCTGTGCCTAGGGTTAAAGACTGAAGTTGTTTTATGTACCAAACCCAATAGCTTCTGCCCCCTCCCTTCTTCTCCATATCCTCCCTGCTCTCCTATCTCCCCTCTTCATGTCCAAGGAGTTGGACGTTCATCTGGTGTAAGAAAAGGCATGGTGATGCCTGGAATAGGAAGGCTGCAGGACATCTTCGACAGGCTGCTGCTCCAACTTCAGAAGGAGTTCTGAAGCACTTTCAAATCAGATAGAGATCTAATTTTTAGAGCATAGATTTGTGAGGAGAAGATATTCCAGGTCCTACCTAAGTGGATACTAGTAGAGGCTAGGTGCTTGCGTGGCTATATCAGAACCTCGGGCTGTGCTGAGATCATCTACAGGGTAATCAAATTACCCTTGAGGTATGTCTATACTTTTCATACTTTAAGATTTAATTTTAATTTTAAATATCAGATAATGAAATTATATCTAACAGATATTAGATCTAAAATAGCATAGGATAAAATTTTTAAATTATTCCACCCCAGATTTGATGAAATCTGGAAGATCCTACAAAGGAAAAAGATGGTTTTTTCTTCAACTGGTATCAGAGCCAGATTTTTGGCTTTATTTCAGATCTAATTTAGACCTAATTTTTTTTTTATATCTATTTATTTAATATTTAAAAAATTTTAAATATCACATCAGATGTGATAAGATCTGAAATCAAAATATTTAAAATCAAATCTAAGAAAATCTAACATGCATGAGATGCATGACTAGACTAGGATTAGTTGAATCCATGAACAAGTCTTAAGTTTTATATTTTAATGAGATTAAAATATGAATTAAATCTAATTTATTCTTTATTTTTTTGATATTATAAGTGTTATAATCAGATCAAAAAATAAAAAATAAAATTTTAATTTTTTCATAAAATTGATCTGTTGCATGCCTAGACTAGTTGTAGAATTGTTCCAGTAACTTATCTAGAATAGATTTAATTTTGAATAGTTTAATTTAAATCTTATCTTTTAGATATTATATGTGATGTATCAGATTTGAAAGTATGTTAATTAGATCAATTTTTGATATATGAGATGTATGCAAAGCATGTATTAGTTAGATCTTAAATTGTATATGAGATATGTAAATTTAGATCTAACTAGTTTTGTAGTTAAATTTATATTTTTGATTAAGGTGTTCCTCATGGTCATCCAATCATAAGAATGAAGTAGGATTTTAAGACCCTCTCTTCCCATTCAATGGGGTGTTCTTATGACATGTAGGGGTGCTGCGCGTTCATCCTTAATCAGAAATCAAAACTTACTTTTTTGTAAAATTCTAGATCCTGAAATCCTAGGATTTATTTTATATATTTTATTTATGAACCCAAACTTAATTAATGAATTAAGTTTATAAAATTAATTTGGTCTAAAATTGAGAATTTCAGATCTAAGATATTTTCATAAAATTGGGTTCGGACTTGGGTAGCTCAATTAGGTCTAGCGGTTGATCAAACCGAATCAAGAGTTGGTTAGGTGGGATCATGAAAGCTAATAATTGACCAGCCTAATATCAAGGTCGAATCATATTTAGATATGACTCGATCAAGTTAAGACCTAATTTGGCTCAGTGGTTAGAGTCTGGATTGTAGACTAACCCAATTGGTTCTGGTTCGACAATTTGGTGTCTAAGGTAAGTTAGGCAGATGCGACCGACTGATTTTTAATTGAGAGCTACTCGACTCGAATACGTTCTTATCAAGTTAATAGCATATTCCTTCCATCGATCTCACTTACCTGGCCATATGTGTCGACCCAGTTCTGATTTGAGGTGGCTAACAATTCAAGTTGACCCATGCCACTAGGTTAGTCATAATTGTTATGACAATGTCAAGTCAAGTTTAATGAGACCTAAATCAAATCTCTCTAAGAAAATATTAAGTCTAGGTCTTCCACCATTGTGGATGTACGGGCCCTTTCCGGAGTTGATTGTTCTCGACTGATTACAGTGGCTCAGTTGCACCGGAAAGACGTAACATGTCCATTAGGCATTGGATGCTACAAATTAGAGGATGGGTTGGGCTCAATATTCTGGATATGGTGAGGGACCCAATTAAGAATCTAGTTCATGCAAATGGTGGGTCTGACTTAACTAAGGATTGGAGCAATATTTCGGACATGGTAAGCTTCATGAATTAGAGACCAAGTTTTGGGTGCACCATGATTAGAGAATCATTGGACAAGAGTTGTCCACTCATCGGTTGACCCATCATCAATAACTGTTAGGTGAGGTGATGAGCCAATTGGTGAGATCGCACCACCCACTAGAAATCACTGATCACAGAGATTTTCACATCTCTACCAAGGGAGTGTAGGGATCTGAGAAAATAGTGGGAGCTAATTTGTTTAAAAATGAAACTCCTAAATAAATTGGTTAAGTTTGATTACAAAATCTAACTAGAAACTTTCGACTCTCTATAGGAAACATGTCTACCTCCAACCCCCTGACCAAAATACTAGACACCCACAGATTGACTGGATCCAATTTCAAAGACTGGTTGAGAAACTACAGAATTATTCTGGATTTCAAAAAATTGACTCATGTCTTGGACTAGGACCCACCTGCCATGCCAGCATGTCCGACTGCTGAACAGAGAGCGTCTCTGAAAAAGTGGACGGATGATGATAACAAAGCAAGGTACTACATGTTGGGTGCAATATCTGATGACTTGCAACACCAGCATGAGAACATTTTGACTACCCACCAAATGTTGGCTCACCTGCAAGAGTTGTTTGGTGAACAGAGTCGCACGGTCAAGTATCAAGTCTGTCAAAGACTTTTAAGGCCAAGATGCATGATGGGCAGTCAGTCCAAGATCATTGTTTGACAATGATCAAGGACCTTGAGGAGCTTGAAAAACTCGGTATCATCTTAGATAAGGATTTTCAGATTGATGTGATCCTTCAGTCCTTGTCCGATGCATATGGTCAGTTCATCATGAACTTCCATATGCATAAGATGCAGTGTACCTTGGTCGAGTTAATGAACATGCTGGTTACGGCTGAGCTTTCTATGAAGGGTTCAAAAGGCTCAGTTCTTACTATGAAGCAGACTTCTTTCAAGAAAAAATCTTTTGGAAAGAAAAAAAAGTCTGCGAAGAAGCAGAAGGTGGATGGCAAGAAGAAGAAGACAGAACCGAAGAAGAAGGCTGCTGATAAGGGAAAATATTTTCACTGTCAATCAGACGGCCATTGGAAGCAAAACTGTCCTCAGTACCTGGCCACCCTAAAGAACAAGAAGGATGGTCCTTCTGGAGGTATGCTCATTTTAGAATCTAACCTTACGGTTTCTTCTGCATCCAGTTGGGTGCTTGACTCTGGTTCTAGTGCTCATTTGTGCACTTCTATGCAGGGTCTTGAGGAGAGCAGGAGGCTGAGGGATGGAGAGATAATCCTACATATCAAAAATGGAGCAAGTGTTGCTGCTGTGGTCGTGGGAACCTATCCTCTGCGATTACCATTAGGATTAGATTTAGTTTTAAGAGACTGTTATTATGTGCTTGCAGCAAGCAGGAATTTGATTTTTGTTTCATGTTTAGCACAAGAAGGCTATGTGATTAGCTTTCATAAGGACCATTGTGATATTTTTTATGAAAATAATAAAGTTGCAAATGGTTTTGTCATTAACGGTCTCTATCAGTTACATGTTGATGTATCTATATTTAATATCGAGCAAAATGTGAATGTCATAGGAATTAAAAGGCCTAGAGATAGTCTAAATAATAGGTATCTGTGGCACCTAAGGCTAGGTCATATAGCGGAAGACAGGGTTAACAAATTGGAGAAATCTGGGCTGTTGAGTCCGTTGGCTTCCGAGTCATATCTAGTTTGTGAATCATGCCTTCAAGGCAAAATGACCAAACTTCCTTTTGTGGGACATAGGAAAAGGGCCACAGACCTACTTGCCCTAGTATATACGGATGTGTGCGGCCCATTTGATGTGCCAGCTAGAGGCAACTATGTCTACTTCATTATCTTTACCGATGATATGTCTAGGTATGGGTATGTGTTTCTAATGAAACATAAGTCTAAAGCTTTTGAAAGGTTCCAAGAATTCAAACATGAGGTAGAAAAATAAACAAGAAAGTCTATTAAGGTTCTTCGATCAGATCGAAGAGGTGAATACCTTAGTCGGGAGTTCCTAAACTATCTTAAGGATAATGGTATAGTCTCTCAATGGACTCCACCTGGAATGCCTCAACTCAATGAGATTTCAGAACGAATAAATCAGACCCTATTAGATATGGTCTGTTCCATGATGAGTTTCACGGACCTCTCTGAATTTTTTTGAGGATATTTTCTCATGACAGCAATTTATGTATTGAATAGGGTTCCATCTAAAACCGTTCCTACCACACCATATGAGATATGGCATGGTAAGAAGCCAAGTCTGAATCATCTCAGAATTTGGGGTTGTCCGGCTCATGTCAAGAGATAGCAGATGGATAAGTTAGAGTTCAGATCTTTTAGAGCTCGATTCATAGGATATCTTAAAGAGTCATTAGGATACTATTTTTATATTCCAGAAGATCACAATGTGATTGTGAGTCAAAATACTATTTTTCTTGAAAAATAGTTTATTCAAGATGGTGGCATCAAAAGAATAATTAAGTTCAATGAGGATGTCTCTCAAGAGCAACGAGCTAAAGAACTTGAGGAACTCAATCAATTAGAACCAGTCCTAATACAACCTCTTCTACCTCATGGATTGACTAGGATTTTTCATCCTCCTGAAAGGTACTTAGGTACTATACAAGAGGATATAGAGAAAATATTCCTCATGGGAAATGAGGTTCATGGTGATGATCCCAAGACCTATGATGAGGCGATATCAGATATCGACTTCGAAAAATGGTTAGAGGCAATGAGATCAGAAATTGACTCGATGCACTCAAACCAAGTCTGGACCTTGGTATATCCATCTGAAGGTATTGAACCTATTGGGTGTAAATAGATCTTCAAGAGAAAGATAGGTGCAGATGGGAATGTGGAGACATTCAAGGCTAGGCCGTAGCGAAAGGTTATAGTCAGCGCGAAGGCATTGACTATCAGGATACCTTCTCGCCCGTAGCCATGCTAAAATCCATCCGCACATTGCTTGCTGTTGTAGCCTATTTCGATTATGAAATATGGCAGATGGATGTGAAAATGACATTCTTAAATGGATATCTTGAGGAAGATATCTATATGGAACAACTACTTGATTTCACATCCAGTGATGATGATCACAAGGTCTGCAAGCTGCAAAGGTCCATTTATGGACTTAAGCAAGTATCTCGAAGCTGGAATACTCATTTCAATGATGTGATCAAAATATTTGATTTCATCAAGAATGAGGAGGAACCATGTGTGTTCAAAAAGGTCAGTGGGAGCTCGGTTGTCTTCCTCGTATTGTATGTAGATGACATCCTCCTAATTGGGAATGACATTCCCATGTTGACCTCAGTCAAAGTATGGTTGTCTAAGGAGTTCTCTATGAAAGATCTAGAAGAGGCATCCTTTATACTGGGTATTAAGGTCTATAGAGATAGACCAAATAGGATGCTCGGACTTTCATAGAAGATGTACATAGAGGAGGTGCTAAAAAGGTTTAGCATGAAAAACTCCAAAAGAGGTTTATTACCTTTTAGTCATGGCATTCATCTCTCCAAGAAGATGTGCCCTAGCACACCTGAGGAGATTGAACACATGAGCAAGATCCCTTATGCTTTGGCAATAGGGAGCCTCATGTATGCCATGCTATGTACACGACCTGATATAGCCCATGCTGTGAGTGTCACAAGCAAATATCAGTTGAATCTAGACGAAGAGCACTAGACTTCTGTGAAATGTATCCTTACGTACTTGAGAAGGACTAAGGATATGTTTCTAGTCTTTGAGAATGGAAAACTTCAGATTCAGGGATATATAGACTCAGACTTTATGTCTGATATAGATGATCGAAAGTCGACATCTGAGAGTCTGTTCATTTGCAATGATGGTGCAGTCAGCTGGAAGAGTTTCAAGCAGACGGTGATTGCTGATTCTACTATGGAGGCAGAGTACATTGCTGCATCGGAAGCTGCGAAGGAGGCATTCTGGTATAAGAAGTTTGCTGCAGAGCTTAGAGTGATGTCATCGGATGCCATACCTCTTTATTGCGACAATAATGGTGCCATAGCCCTAGCTAAGGAGCCAAGATCTCACTAGAAGTCCAAGCACATCGAGCGATAATTCTATTTGACCTGTGATTACCTCAAAAAGGGTTATGTCGAGGTCAAGAGAGTTGACTCCACAAACAATGTGGCAGACCCGCTGACTAAGCCATTGGGCCAGCAAAAGATCGAAGCCCACCTTGAGAAGATGGAACTTAGATATGTAGTCAATTGGCATTAGGTCAAGTGGGAGTTTGTTGGATGTGTACCCTAGATGCCAGATTGGCTGACATATTCCTGTACAAATCTAAGAGCAAATTTATAATTTTGACTATAAATCAATAAATAGATTTTTCTTCTATCACATTGTGTACATTGTGTCTATGATACATCCTTTGAGTTAGTAGGAATGTCAATTCATATTTTCAAGAGTTGAAAATTTAAGGCAAAAATTTACATAACTAACTCATAAACAGCTCCTGACCATAGGATCATCACGAGGATAGTGATCGATCCGGAAGGTTGGTGTATGATTGCTTTCTTAGGATAGATGTGTCTTGAGTCTACGGTGTGGAGATACTGGAGCGAGAGTATAGATATTCATTGAGAACGAGAGTACTGAGCGTGACCATATCGAGCAGTCATAAGGAAGTCTACCTTCT
Organism: Elaeis guineensis; assembly: GCF_000442705.2. Lineage (NCBI taxonomy): Eukaryota > Viridiplantae > Streptophyta > Magnoliopsida > Arecales > Arecaceae > Elaeis > Elaeis guineensis. The sequence goes on along the minus strand of NC_025996.2, from coordinate 98,529,906 downwards.
CATGGATGACTAGCTCGATGCTGCAGTTGTGTGTCTAGTTCTTTGACTTGAGGTGCATCGACAGTTCACCTTGAGTGTGTTATAGTTTGACTACACCATAACTCGATCTCCTAGCCATTCAAAACCCTGAGGTGTATGTTGGCTGTAGCATATTCATTGTAGGAACTAGGTCGCACCAAGATGAGATCTATCAACCTCGATAGATGAGAGGAGTAGTCCTATGATGATTGAAAAATCGAGTCCTTAAGCCCATGGCCATGGCAGAGTAAAATAATGGAAAAAGAGTTTTCCATTGGAGTTTCCATCGAACTCGGATCGATCGATTGATCCATATGACTGATGTTGGGTTTGACGAGTTCACCTTAACCCTAATTCAGTCGAGACTCATGATAGAGGAACTCAATCACACAGGTAGCTGCACGGAGAGGTTCATCTTCTATTCTGATGGATTGCCACCACATACTGCTAGGTGTCACTGATGGATTTTGGGTGCAATTAGAATGATATTGATGATCGATCATTCTAATTGTCTGAATCAGAAGAGTTCTGGTCCATCAAAAGAAGTTTTGATGATGTCGATGATGAGATCATGACATATCTCATTACATACAAAATTGAACCTAACTGAATCATACAAATAAGGGTTAGGGTCTGGATGTCATCAATTGAGCTAACTCAATTGATTTGGATAAGATCCAATTAGGTTCAAGAAAATCGTGCTAGCACATGATTGAGCCTAACTTTCTTCTCGTGTAATCTTTTCTGTCTCTGCTGAGCCAAATGTGATTTGACTCATTCAGAGAACCTTAGAAAGATTTCTCTCAGTGTAAATAAAGCTTGTCCAACTTAGAAAAGGCTTGTCTTAATTCATGAGATGAATTTAAGACAAGCACCTGCTAATTCCTGTCACCTGCCAATTTTATTTTAGGATATTTGTCAAAAGTTGACATATAGATCTTAAATTGAAGGCCACTTGGTAAGAGCTTATTGGAGGATTTTTGTGGAGCCAAACCACATCAAATTGGGTGCCATAATCAGATTATGGTGTGAGCCCAATTGGATTAAGTGGGCACCCCAAGTGGATAAGGTTGGAGAGTCTTGATAAGATCGGACTCTTTGGCGCCAACCTCTCTTTGTCCTTATCCAGTGTTGGTGCCAACTTTGAGATAGAGGCTTGGGTTCTTATCTGATGTGATCAGATGATATCAAGCAATCAATCAAAATTTTTCTAGAATTTATTAAAATTTTTTGATTGGTTAAATGATGTGGCACTGCACAACATACAGGGTCTATATAAACCCTTCTGCGCCTAGGGTTAAAGGCTGAAGTTATTTTATGTACCAAACCCAATAGCTGCCACCCCCTCCCTTCTTCTCCATGTCCTCCCTACTCTCCTATCTCCCCTCTTCATGTCCAAGGAGTTGGACATTCATCTGGTGCAAGGAAAAGGCATGGTGACACTTGGAACAGGAAGGCTGTAGGACATCTTCGACAGGCTGCTGCTCCAACTTCAGAAGGAGTTCTGAAGCACTTTCAAATCAGATAGAGATCTGATTTTTGGAGTGTAGATTCATGAGGAGAAGACATTCTAGGTCCTACTTGAGTGGATACTGGTAGACGCTAGGTGCTTGCATGGCTATATCAGAACCTTGGGCTGTGTTGAGATCATCTACAGGGTAATCAGATTACCCTTGATGTATGTCTATACTTCTCATATTTTTAGATTTAATTTTAGATTTTAAATATCAGATAATAAAATTAGATCTAACAGATATTAGATCTAAAATAATATAAGATAAAATTTTTAAATTATTCCATCCCAGATTTGATGAAATCTGGAAGATCCTACAAAGGAAAAAGATGGTTTTTCCTTCACTGTGAGACTCTGATCATCTCACAACACTTGTAGATGAATCAACATGTTGTTGATAGTGAACAAATGCTCATGCATATGTTGGAGTTCATTTAACATGGACTTCAACATGTAGCATCTATCTTAATTATCATTGTCCATCCACTCATCAAGTATAGCTCGTTGACTTTGAATTTGGACAGGTTGTTAACATCAGAATAACCTGATAGAGAACATTGCTTAATTTTCTAAAACTTAAGAATGATTCTTTGGTTTGTGAGCCAGTCTATGTAATTGGTTTTGGTTAATCAATTGATATCTAGAATTTGAGCTAGAGGATTGGAAGCTGACACAATAAATAGCAGAGAGCAAAGATTCTAATTGGATGTCTGTACTTATTTCATAATTTACTCTAGAAACTTTTAGATACAAAAAAAAGACTCTCACTATTTTATCAGATCTTCTACACTTTTCGAGTGGAGAAACGAAAATTCTAATACAACAATTGGATTTCTAGTGGGTGCTGCAGTCCCACTGATGTCGTGCACCTTACCCAACAGTTATTGGTAATACGAATGAACATTGATGCATGGACAACTCTTTGCCTAGATGCTTCTCTAAGCATTTTGCAGCTATTTAATCTCTAAGTTATGTGGGCTCACCTAACAATTATTGCCCACACTCTTTAGTTAAGTCAAACCCATCATTCACAAGCAGGTGCAAAGCCGTCATTGTGTCCCTCACCTAACAGTTATTAGGCATAACTCTATCTTTATCATGGAGCAACTTTTTTCTAATAGAGTGGTTGCGTATTTTTGATGCAACGAACCACTGTGACCAGTTGAGAACAATCAACGTCAGTAGCACGTCCGCACATCTACAATGGTGGAAGATCATTGGACTTAATATTTATGGAGAGATTTGAGTTTAGGTCTCATCTAATCAATCATCACATGACTGATCTAATTGGCATGGGTTAAATCAAAACATCAAGCAACCATATTTGAGACTCAATCTTCTAAATTGGTCAGGTAAGTAGAGATTGGTGGGGTTCTCCTGTTGCTTTCTTTAGACATCAATAAATTGACTAGATCAATGAACGAAACTAATTAAATAACCACCTTTCAATTACTTACCTTAGACACCAATTGGTTAATTGATCCAAATAGATTAGCTTAGGTGAATCAGATTCGAGTCATAGAGTCTGTTGGGTATAAAATACCCCCAGCCGAAGTTCATAAGAGGTCAACTCTCTCGAGATCCCTCCGACTTAGTGCGGCATCTTTTCTGGATTTCTCCGGCAGTCGAACTGTCTGAGCTATGATAACACCCTTTCGGACTTCTCCAATGATGAACTTCTTCAGTCGTCCACTGGACTGCTTCAAATGCTCTCCGGGCTTTACTATCTACCGACCTTCTATAATGATCGACCGTTCTTCGGACCTCTTCCAGATCTCTTCCAGCCATGATAGATTCTAATCCAAATTTCCCAGACTTCATCCACGGTTGAACTTCCCCAAGGATAGATTTCTACAGCAACCCGACTCCACCCATATTTCTACGGCGGTCGACCGCCTTTCTGATTTCATCCGAGCTCCTACAGGAGCCGGACCTCTGCCCCAAATTTTTATTGCAGGTAGACTTCATCCGAGCCCCTACTACAAACGGTCTACTCCAAACTCCTACTACAAATGGTCTACTCTGAGCTTCTATTACAAGCGACCTACTCCGAATTTCTACTACGAGCGGTCCACGTCGGATCTCAACTATAAGCCTCCATCCGAGCTTCTATTGTGAACAAATTCCTTTCGGACTCCTGTCGCAGGCGGGCTTCAGCCGAGCTTCTTCAATAAATGATCCCCATCCGGAGTTCTACGAGAATCAGACTCCGACCGAACTTCTGTAGCGGATAGATGTCGGACGAACTTCTACGACAGACGGGTTCTAGCAGTCGGGCTCCCCCAACAGCCAATTACCCCCGACGTCTGTCGTACCTCCCCAGCCATCGGCCTCAAATAATGTCAGCCAAACTTCAACAGTGCCGATCGGATTTCCTCAGAACCCTCCAGACCTCCTCCCAGCAGGTGACCCTCTCCAACGCCATCCGAAATCCACCATCGATCGACCTTCTGTCGAGTTCTGCATGAAACCGAACGTCACCAACAGAAAGCTTTCGTTCGAGCTCCTACAGCAGATGACTTTCGCCTGAAATGTCAACGACCTCGGAACATCCGGGCCTCTCCCAGAACGACGATGTGAAGAGCCGCTCTGCTTCATCAGGCATCTTAGCCGAGCTTCGAACGATAGATCCAAACTCTTTGACAAGCCACGACAAGAGCCGCCAACCTACTCCACTCCCTGCAACGGATTCCATGCGGCTCCACCACTCTCTGGCAAGTCACGACAACAGACACCACTCCACTCCCTGTGACAAGCTCCACGTGGCTCTGAATAGCCCCTGACGCCAATACTCCCCGCAACAAACTCCTTATGGCCTCGAACGGCCCACTACCAGGCGGTTACAAACGTCGCTATCAACCTGTTACACCCTCTGCCTATAAAAAGGGGACCCCAGATACGTTATTCTCTAAGCTCTAATTTCTATCTCAAAATTCTGCTAAAATTTCCATTCAAGCACTCCATTTTTGTTGAGGCAGAGAACTGACTTGAGCGTCGAAGGGTCTTGCCGGAGCACCCCCAACTCCGGTTTAGACTTTCTTTGCAGGTCCCGACGGTGACTGCGACTCCCTCAACTCCAGCTTCTCCTATGCCGATGGATTTTTGCACCAACAGAATTGGCGCTAGAGGAAGGGCTGTGTCTTCGTGGTACCCTTGTTCTTAAAGGAGTGCTCAACTGGACTAATTCCGACCATCTTCTCCGACATCCTCTTCTCCTTCCTCTACTAAATCTTCGCCCAATGCCTCCCCGCAGAGCATCCACCAGGCGATCCATGGCCTCTGCAGCTAGATCTCAGGCTCCGACCTCACCTCCAGTCTCTCAGGCTCCTCCTCCTCCGACGACGACGGTGGTCAGTGCGGAGCAATTTGACCTGCTGGTTTAGCAGGTCAGAGGACTTGCTGAAGCAGTGCAAGCCATGCAACAGCAACAACAATCGTAGGCGTCGGTGCGGTTGGAAAGAACGTCGTTGGAATTCTAAAATCCGATGGTTGGGCGGGCCACTTGGGCCAGTCGCTCCATCTTTCCTGAAAAGACAAATCTGAGGGTGGAGAGCCCTCAGTCCGATCATGATTCTACTCCTGGAAGATCTCTACCTCCATTCTGCTTGAAGACCTTCGAGACCCGCAGTCGAGAGGACTTCCTAGATCGAAGGCTCCAGGAGATGATCCGATGGATCGAGGAACTCCGCCACGCTCCCCCCGCTTATTGTGAAGATATATGTACTGACCCTCCCTTCTCTCAAATGATCATGCAAGAACTGATCCCGCCAAACTTCAAGCTCCCTCAATTCGAAAGCTACGACGGGACCTCGACCCAGTCGACCACCTGGAGGCCTTCCGGACAATGATGCTGCTCCATGGTGTGTCGGACGCCATCCTGTGCCGAGCTTTTCCATCCACCCTGAAGGGAGTAGCAAGGAACTAATACTCAGCATTAAAGCGGGTACCATCTTTTCTTTGATCAGATGAGCCACCAGTTTGCGGCTCATTTTGTTAGCAGCCGGTATCCTCGGAGGGGTTCGGAGTCCCTCATCAACATCAAGTAGAGGGAGGGGGAGTCCATCCGGGCTTACGTCAACCGTTTCAACATCACCGCATTGGAGGTCCGAAACTTGGACCAATCGATCACGATGGCCACTCTGAAAGGCGGCCTTCAAAAGAACGACCTTCTGTTCTTCCTGGAAAAGAAGTACCCCAGGGATTTTGTCGATTTGCTGGCTTGGGCTGAAGGATATGCCCGAGTAGAAGAAGTCTTCAAGATGAAGGATGAGGAGACTGTGAGAGAGTGACAGGTGGGGGACTCAAGCAAGCCGCAGTTGAAAAAGGGCCGAGTGAAGCTCGGCCACGTTCTTGAACTCCTTCCGGACATAGGCACATCTGGACTCCTCCCCGAACTCATAAACAAAGAAGCCCAGACTGTCGAGTTCAACGAGGCTCTCCTCTCGGAAGATTCCATAGCTACGCCCCTCTCAACGCATCAAAAACTCAAGTACTGATGGAGGTTAGGGAGTAGCTCCCAAGGTCGGAGAGGATGTGCTCGCACCCTAGAAAGTGCAACCCAAATAAATTTGCCTCTATCATCGTGACCATGGCCACGATATGGAGGAATGTATTCAGCTCCGAGATGAGATCAAGGAGCTCATCAGACGAGGTCGGCTCGATAGGTTCGTTCGACGTCGACCTGAAGGAAGAGAAGATCGACCTAGGGCCCTGCCACAGCGGAACCACCAAGGAGGGAGGAGCAGCCAGAAGATCGGCCTCCAATTGGGATTATCAACTCCGTCTCAGGGGGACCCCCGATGGGGAGCAGACCTTCCACGGCTATAGGGTTCAAAAAATCTATGAATGTATTACCAACAACTTTGCCCTGAATGAAAATTCTTTTTATATTCGCATATTTTTTTTCTTTTGGTATGAGCTTATAACGACAGGAAATAACTCCCCCATACAAATGAAATTAAGCACGTTAGGAACAGGAGGAGAACCTCATCCTAACATGAGCAAAGTCGAAGGCTCGATTTCTTAAAGACCGGATGGGGGGAGAGGCCCTTATAATGGCCCTTATGTGCCCCCACAGCCTTGTTAGGAACAGGAGGAGAACCTCATCCTAACATGAGCAAAGTCGAAGGTCTGGTTTCCTAAAGATCGGATGGGGGGAGAGGCCCTTACAACGGCCCTTATGTGCCCCCACAGCCTTGTTAGGAACAGGAGGAGAACCTCGTCCTAACATGAGCAAAGTCGAAGGCCGATTTCTTAAAGACTAGATGGGGGGAGAGACCCTTACAACGGCTCTTATGTGCCCCCACAGCCTTGTTAGGAACAGGAGGAGAACCTCATCCTAACATGAGCAAAGTCGAAGGTCCGATTTCTTAAAGATCGGATGGGGGGAGAGGCCCTTACAAGGCCCTTATGTGCCCCCACAGCCTTGTTAGGAACAGGAGGAGAACCTCATCCTAACATGAGCAAAGTCGAAGGCCCGATTTCTTAAAGATCGGATGGGGGAGAGGCCCTTACAACGGCCCTTATGTGCCCCCGCAGCCTTGTTAGGAACAGAAGGAGAACCTCATCCTAACACGAGCTGAAGACGGCTGTCAGGAACAAGGTGAGGACCTCATCCTGACGCAAGCAAAGACTCGGTTGATTGACAAGGAGGAAAGCTTCTCCAATGACTCCTCTACACTCTCATGATCCCATCAAGAGCAGAGGGAAGACCCTCACTCAAACACAGAAGAAAGAGGGAAGTGAAAAGAAAAAGTGACGAACTACACCTGCGATAGGTAAGAAACGAACTACATCAAGAGCACAAGGGATCTTGTCTCGATGGAAGAGAAAACCCCTATCGAAAATCTTTGGTCCCTAAAGGCAAATCGACACGGCAACGGCCAGAAACCTTCAAACTACGTCGGCATCGAACAAGATGGAAGACAAAAGAAGTTCAGCAAATGACGACTTAAAGCAAGAACCGATGAGGGATTACGAACTCCATCGACGCAGAACAAGACATAAGACAAATAGAGTTTGATAAACAACCATTTAATACCATAATAGACAAGGTAATAGATAATTTCATTTCCATTTCATTGGTGAAGTACTCATTACAAAGCCTTAAAGGCCAAAAAACAAAAAGATAAGGAAGAAGAAAAGGAAAAGAGGCTCTAAGGAAGCCCAGTTTCTTCCGATTTCGAGCTCTCGATTCTAGCCCCCACTATGGAATGTCTCAAATTTTCGACTTCCTCTTCTAGCTCCATCTTTTTCAGCAGCATATCCTGGAACATCTGGTGGAATTGCCGGTGCTCGTACTCTGACTCTCGAAGCCTCCTCCTCAAGACCTCAGACTCTACCTCGACGTCCTTGACTGCCTGCTGCCCGTGGACCAGCTGAACTTTCATCCACCATACTTCAGCTTCCTCCCGCCCAAGGGCTATGGACAGTTTCGCCATAGTCCCCCTCAAGGAGCAAAGCTCATCAGAACCTTGTGCAGGGACAAGCTGGACTCTCTTGGACAACCGCCTTTGAAGGCGGGCAACTTTAACAGTCGCCATCTGGAGCCTCCTTCGGTAGTCCTCTACTTGTCTGCTCCAGCAACCTGGTGGGTGTCGTAAGTCACCTCGGCATCCCGCAGCTATTTTTGAAGGTCGGAGAACCTCTTTGACCAGTCTTGATCGTGGTCAGTTCGGACTGTGAGCCGGGATGAGCTCCCTTCCAGCCGGCCAATCTTCTCCCGTGCGGCCGCCAGCTCGACTTTAAGAGAGCTGATCTTGGAAGCCTGAGTCCACGACCGATCGCTGGCATGTTTCTGGAGTTCCTCAAGCTCCATGATGAAGTCGGCTTTCCTTTTGGTGTATTCCATGAGACTTTTCCTGTGGAGGTCCCGAAACCGAGTAGCCTCCATGGTGACCTCTGAATGGCTCTCCTTCAGCCGGCAAAGTTCGTCTTCCAGCCTTTTGGATTTCCTTGTCAACTAACGAACTTTCTTTTGAAGGTCTCGTATCATCGACTTCAAGGGAATACCCTCCAGTAGGGGAAGAGCTTTGGCAGGACACTGTCGTTGGAGGACAAGAGCGCCACGACTCAAATTAATGCCAAAAGATAAAAAGAAGGAAAAGGATACAAAAAAAAAAGAAGAGAGGGGGGGATCCTCCGTAAAGACAAATCCGGCTTCATTGATCAAATAAACTTTATGTACAAGAGAACGAAGGAAAAATCACCACAAAAAAAAATACCAAACTAGAGGTTTCGGACCTCTGGGGTAGAAGTAGAGGGGGTCAGCATCCTCGGAAGATCGTCAGCGGCGGCCACAGTAGTCGATGAGGTCCCGACTGGAAGAGGATCGGCGGCGATGTCAGATGGTCCGGCTTCATCATCGGATGCCTCATTTAGGAAGCTGAGATCCAATTCGAGAAACCTCCCAGCCACCTTCTCTTGGCAGAGCTCGAATCCCTTGATGAAGTCATCCTGGCCGAACTGGACCTTCAGATCTTCCATCTCGGAGGAGCCTTTGAACTCCTCCACTGCTCGAGCCCTTGCCTCCAAGACCAGGGATGGAATCCATGCTTTCAGCTCGAAAACCTGCTCCTTCAATTCGGAAGCCTGCTCCTTCCACTCGAAAACCTGTGCCCTCAATGCAGAGACCTCGGCCTCAGTTTTCCCTCTCTCCTCCTCCAAGATAGTCCTCAGATCGGATGAGGTTTGTCCCTCCTTTTTCAGCACCTCCTGAAGGCTCAAGATCTCGGCGATCTTCTCCTTAAGACGGGCGGCCCCGGTTAGGCGACCTTCTTCTGCCCGAGCTGCCTCCCTCTTGGCGATCTTTGCCACCTCGACGTTGGCGACGAGCTGATGCCCAATCTACAAGAAAGGTCAGGGAGTCGATATGAGAGCTCAAGACTAAGTTGAAGAAGCAGGAGGGAGGAAAAAGGTGAGTTAGCCTACTTTGAGAAACGATCCCAAAGAGTCCCAGACCCGCAGCTCGGGATCAGCAAGGACGATCCTCTCGATGACCTCGGGCAGGATGCACCCTTCGACCAGCCTCTTTATCAAGTCCCTGTTGTTGAAGGGATTCTCCCCCAGGTCTTCCTCAGAGCCGCCGACCCCCTCGGTGGCAGCCCTGCGACTGCGACTCCTCCAGGCTAGGGTCTTCTTTCTCTTCCTTCCTTTGGCCCCAGGCGCCCCCTCGGGATGATCCTCCGAAATGGGACCCTCGGTCGGGGGGCTCTGTGAAAGGGTTCGGGGGACTTCAGGTTCAGCATCGGAGGGGACTTCGACGGTGATGGGTGTCGCAGCAGGCACGGTCGGGCTTGTCCCCTCTGTCCTGGCTTTCTTCACCGACCCCGAAGTTGAGGCATCCTTTTTCTTGTGGGTCTTGAGACCCTGGGCTAACCTCCGAGCCACGCTTGCATCCATGTCTGCGATAAAAGAAGATCAGCATGGCTTCGAGATGAACAAGAAGAAGGGGAAGTACCCAAAAAAAAAAAAAAAGAGAGAAGAAGAAAAAAGAGATAAAAAGGGGAGAGATACCGGCAGGGTTAAGGGGACTCAAGCCGACGTTGAACAAAAGTTGCTCTCTCAGAAGTTTGGGGAGGAGGGTAGCTTGATAGGCCTCGAGTTTTTTTGAGGCCTCGAGGTCATTCCTTTCCAGGCTAGAGGCTCGGTGGGCGGAATCCCTCAGAGAACCCCAAGGGGGTAACCCTAGCTCTAAGGTTGGGCATCGGATGTAGAAGAACCTCTCCTTCCAGTTATGGACAGAAGAGGGGGCATCTTTCAGCAACCCCTTTCTACCGAACTGGGGGGAGAAGTACCACCAATCCTTTACCGAGGGATGGCGCTTGAAGGTATAGAAGTTCCTAAACAAAGAAAGAGTCGGCCGAACTTTGGCTAAACTACAAAGAGAAAGAAACCCTATCAAAAACCTAAAGGAGTTCGGCACGACGGAAACTAGAGAAATATTTAGAAAATGAAAGAGAGCAACAATGAAGGGCGACAGCGGGAGTCGAAGTCCAGCACGGAAGGCCTCCTGGTACAGACAGAAGCGGCCGGGAGGAGGGGCGCTAGCCCGGCCAGATGGCTCGGGAAGCTCCAGCTCGTACTCCGGAGGAACTCCATACTGAATCCTTATCAGTGAGAGTTCATCCGGAGTCAAGGAACCGGGGATGGTGTCCGTGCAAAGGTCGGACAAGGTTCGGTCCTAGCTACGGGTTCATCTACGGTACCGATACTATGGGGAACTAGGGCTGACGAACTCCTAGAGCTGCTAGAGGAGGAGATATCAGAGGACATTTTGGATCAGACGGAAGCCACAAAAATCTCAAAAAATTAGGAAAAATAGCGGACAGGCCCTCGAGAAAGCTAAATAAACAGAATACGAAGAAGAAAGGATAGAAAAACAATAGAAAGTTTCGGAACTAACCTAGATCAACCCAGGAGCACAGGGGAACGGCGAGAATGATGGAGGTCGACTCGAGGAACGCCTAAGGCCGAGAAGGATGCTAGAGAAAACTGGAGCTCTCAGGGAAGAAGAGGGGAACCGAGGGATTCTCTCAAGCAAAGTGAAACCTATGAAGAAGGAGAACGTGTTTAAATAGACCCCGAAATCTGGCGCACTTATGATTTCGAATCCCTGTTGGCCGGTCTGTATTCGCCGCGTGTCCCACCCACCTTGACAGGCTGTTGGAAACGGCAGGCGACTGGCAAAGTCATTATTATGCCATACCTAGAGCCACGTCCTAACAGAAATTCCAAAAAGAAGAAATCTTTTTCGAAAAGACTCTGGTACCAGCATGAAGAACGTCAAATATCTGGCAACCGCCAAGCATGAAAATCGAGGGAGCAACTTCGGCTATGAAAATTTTTTTGTACTTCTTTCATTCGAAACTCAAACTCGAAAGTAGGATGACTAGTGTTGGGTATAAAATACCCCTAGTCAAAGTTCATAAGAGGCCAACTCTCTCGAGATCCCTCCGACTTAGTGTGGCATCTTTTTCGAATTTCTCCGACAGTCGAATTTTTGACCTGGTGCGATGCTTTTCTAAACTCCCCCAACTGTCTGAGCTATGATAATACCCTTCCAGACTTCTCCAACGACGAACTTCTTCAGTCATCCACCGGACTGCTTCAAATGCTCTCCGGGCTTCACTATCTACCGACCTTCTACAATGATCGACCGTTCTCCGGACCTCTTCCAGATCTCTTCCAGCCATGATAGATTCTAATCCAAATTTCTCAGACTTCATCCACGGCCGAATTTCCCCAAGGACAAATTTCTACAGCAACCCGACTCCACCCATATTTCTACGGCGGTCGACCGCCTTTCTGATTTCATCCGAGCTCCTACGGGAGCCGGACCTCTGCCCCGAATTCGTATTGCAGGTAGACTTCATCCGAGCCCCTACTACAAATGGTCTACTCCGAACTCCTACTACAAATGGTTTACTTCAAGCTTCTATAACAAGCGACCTACTCTGAATTTCTACTATGAGCGGTCCATATCGGATCTTTACTGTAAGCCTCCATCCGAGCTTCTATTGTGAACAAATTCCTTCCGAACTCCTGTCGCAGGTGGGCTTCAGTCGAACTTTTTCAATAAATGATCCCCATCTGAACTTCTACGAGAATCAGACTCCGATCGAACTTCTATAGCAGATAGATGTCGGACGAACTTCTACGACAGACGGGTTCCAGCAGTCGGGCTCCCCCAACAGCCAATTGCCCCCAACGTCTGCCGTACCTCCCCAGCCATCGACCTCAAATAATGTCAGCCGGACTTCAATAGTGCCGACCAAATTTTCTCAGAACCCTCCAGACCCCCTCCCAGCGGGTGACCCTCTCCAATGCCATCGAAATCCACCACCGATCGACCTTCTATCGAGTTCCTCATGAAACCGGACGTCACCAACAGAAAGCTTTCGTCCGAGCTCCTACAGCAGATGACTTTCACCTAAAACATCAGCGACCTCAAAACATCCAGGCCTCTCCCAGAATGACGATGTGAAGAGCCGTCTGCTTCATCAAGCATCCTAGTCGAGCTTCGACCGACAGATCCGAACTCTCTGACAAGCCACAACAAGAGCCGCCACCCTACTCCACTCCCTGCAATGGATTCCATGCAGCTCCACCACTCTCTGGCAAGTCACGACAACAGACACCACTCCACTCCCTGCGACAAGCTCCACGTGGCTCTGAACAGCCCCTGACGCCACTACTCTCCGCAACAAACTCCTTATGGCCCCGAACGGCCCACTACCAGGCGGTTACAAACATCGCTATCAACCTGTTACGCCCTCTGTCTATAAAAAGGGGACCCCAGATACGTTATTCTCTAAGCTCTAATTTCTATCTCAAAACTCTGCTAAAATTTCTATTCGAGTACTCCATTTTTGTTGAGGCAGAGAACTGACTTGAGCATCGGAGGGTCTTGCCGGAGCACCCCTAACTTCGGTTTAGACTTTCTTTGCAGGTCCCGATGGCGATTGCGACTCCCTCAACTCCAGCTTCTCCGATGCCGACGGATTTTTGCACCAATAGAGTTGAATTAGGTCTTTAAGTTAATCGATTCTACATATGGGTGTCAATCTATTCAATCAACAATAATTATATAATTTTGAGCTCTATTGACCTTATTTTAATCAATACTTGACTCAGTTCGATCAACTGCTAAATCGATTTAGATCCAATATGATCAAATCAAAAATTCTAGATGTAATTTAATTATATGACCTAATTTGATCTACCCATGACCAATCCCTCATACACAAACCCTAATTTCAGATCTTAAATCAAAATTTTTAGATCTAAATTCTTTACATGAAAAGTATGTTTGGATCTCAAAATAATTTCAGATCATATATACAAACATATATCATATACATGAATAAGTTCGGGTCATAAAAATAAATTTCAGCCCTAAACATGCCATCATATATCATATATATGAATCAAAATAGATTTCGAAACTCTTTTTAGATCTAAACAATAAAATATATATCATATATATGCTAAAAAAATAGATCTAAAATTTTATTTAAATAAAAATTTTAATATCATTCTAGGACAATCATACAGCATAATAAGTTATGCCAGGATAACCTTATGTCAGAATGATATCAAAAATTTTTAGATCTAAAATTTTTCTCTACAGATTTTAGATCTAAATCCTAATCTCATGCATATGATGTGGCTCTAATACCACTATTAGAGTTTTATGATTTCATGCATGCAAAAATTTTTCAAAATGAGTATGCTGCAGAATTTAAAATTTTAGATTAAATCTAATTTAATTTAAGCATGCATAAGATCAAATCTTAAAATCATAAATCAAATAGAAAAAAAATAAATAGAAAACATACCTTAGCATGGATCAATCTTCACCATGAACTGATAATCATGGATGTCTTCCGAAGGTCCCTTATAGCCGCACAAGCGTCCGACCTCTACAGGTATCCACACGTGACTCTGATCTGATCAGAAATTTTTTGATCTCATCAGAGTGCTAGCTCCCTTGTAGAGTTTACATATTGATAGTTGAATTTTTTTTTTCTCTCAAGACAATCTTAGAGAAGAAGAAGTAGGAAGATGTTGATCTCTACGCTAGAGATCATGAGAAGAACTCTTTCTTCTCTTTTCTTTCTTAAACCCATGCACCACATCTCTATACTAGAGATATAAAAATTTTGTCCAACTTTTGGACAAAGAGAAGAAGAGAAACCCATGTCTAAACATAGAAAAAAGAGAGGGAGAGATGTTTTAACAACTAACCTTTGGTTGTTGTAAGAAAGAAGGGATATGGAGCAAATATACCTCATGCCCTCCACCTCCATGCCGTGCCCTCTCTCCTTATTTTTCTCCACACACTCTTTTTTGATTTGTGGCATCAAAATCTGATCTCTATCAACCATTCAATGCCTCATATGGTCCATGGTTTAAATAGAAAGAGAGGATAGAGTTTTGGTAGGAGATAAGAGTCCAACTCTCCTTGGACTCTATCCTTTTATGCCGCCCAACCCAACTCCTTTTGCACCCAGGTTTCACACAGTAAAGAAGGGATTAAAAGAGGTTATTACATGCACAAGAAAGGAGAGGGGGCATGGAAAAATTGGCATCCAAATTTGAGTTGGCATGGGACTTGGTTGTGGTGCATGGAAGGGAGGAGTTTTAAGAACATAAGACTGTTCTTTAAGGTGGCTGATTTAAACCAATTTAAATCCTAACCAATCCTAATCATATTAGTAATTGATTAGACCTAAATAGATAAAAATCAAAATCTAATTTGGAGCCCAAACTATTTAGATTAGGTGTCACCTAATTAGAGAAGGAGTGCTAGTCCTTTTGGACTCTCTCTTGGTGCTTGATTCAAACTCAATTTAATCTTAATCCAATTAGAATTTGATGTACCATAAAAATAAAAAATTTTAATTCAAATAGAAATTTAAATATTCTTATTTAGATTCTAATCTAATTAAAAATTGAGTCAAACTCAAATCTTAATTCAATTAAGAATTATTCTTCCATGCAATTTTGTTATCTCATAACCCAATTAAGTTTGATCAAATCAAACCCATATCAAGTCAAATTAAATCTAATTTAATTAGACTTGATGCAAGCCCCATAGCTCAATCAAATTAAGTTAATTAATAATTTTATTATTAATTAATCTTCCTATAACTCACTAACTCTTTAGTGAGTTACTTATTATAACTTTTGTATTGGATTAATCATCAATCAAATTGATAATCAAATTCTGTCATGATTCATAATCATAATTCAACCATCTGGTTAGTCGAAAGTCTCTTTGTGTGTGACCCCATAAATTTTATTCTATCTAGTAGTGAGATATATGGTGATCCCTATCACAATATCATTGAAACTCTTTTCAATAGGTTAGAACCATTTCAACTCTGCCCATCAAGGATCATCGATCATCAAGATGATACTCGTGGATCTCATAATCTACCAGTGACACCTAGCAATATATAGTGGCAACCCAAAAGAATAAAAGATGATGAACTTTTAGGTGCAGTTAATATATGATACAGTCCCTCTATCATGATTCCTGACCAGATGGCAGGTTATGGATGAATCGTCAAACCTCATCATTGATCATCTGATAAATTCAATTAGCTCAAGTCCATATGTGATTCTCATGAAAATATTTTTCCATTGATCATACTGCTATGGCCATAGACTTAAAGACTCAGCTTCTTAAATCTCATAGGACTACTCTATTCTACTAGGATCGATAGATTCCATCTAGGTGTACACTGTACTCCTACAGTAGACTAATTATCGCCAACGTCCACTACAAAGGCTCATTGAGACTCATGTTTATATGTAGTCAAACTCTAGCAGCCTCACGATGAGCAACTATAGCACCACAGATCAAAAGACCAGTCATATAACTGCAGCATCGAGAAAGTCACTAACGAGTGAGCAGACATCATTGTGACTTCTCATGTTGGTCATGCTCAGTGCTAGTTATTCTCTAACAACCACTATACTCTCACTCTAGTGTCACTACACTGCAGACTCAAGATCCATCTATCTGAAGGAAATGATCCATGCATTGATCTATCTGGATCAATCACCATCTCCATGATGATCCTATGACCAGAAGTAATTTGAAATTAACCATCAATGACACATGTCTCAAATTCTCAACTCTTTGAGAATATGTATCATCATCTTGTTAATCTCTTGGATGATTCATGGACACATAAAATATGAATGATAATATAAATATCCATAAGGTATAAAATCATATCCTAAAATATAATATGCATCAGCCAAAATTGGCTTCTAGGGCATACATTCAACAGGTTATGCCTACTTCATTGTTGGATTTTGAGGTTTGGGGCATGCATATGTATTTCAAATTTTATTTTCTAAACACCACACTAGAATACAAGGTTAAGATACTTTTAATCTAAATCATGCATGCATAAAATCATAAAATCATAAGGATCTAGTTTATGTGTTGAAATTGATATATGCTGAAATTCAGATTGTGATCAAGTTGCATATCTGTTTCGTAATCTCTTTCTTCAAATCTAGATCAGTAAGAGAAGGGTTTTTTTTAGCCTCACAAGTGTCTGGCTTCCATAGGTATCCACTCAAGATCAGCCTTGAACAGCCTTCTTCAAGTTGAATTTTTTTTCTCTAAAAAAATTTAGCCTGCTGAATCTGAACAAAGTCTGGATCACGATCAACTCTTGATCTCTTTCTTTGATCTTCTTTTTCTCTTCTTCTCTTGCATTTATCCCTTGCTTTGTGTTGGTACCAAACACCAGAAATTAGAAAAAAAGGAGATGCCAAACAGCTTGGGCATGAAAGAACTTGGGATGCCCCAAAAGGTGGGGCGTGTGGGATGCCAAGGGAGAAGAGAGGGAGAGAGGAAGAGAGGGCGTGGGAAGTCTCCAAAGGTGGGTGTGGGATACTGGTTGGATGCTCTAGGGATCTTAGGAGAGGTCCCTTTAAATAGGCATAGGGGTTGAATCCTATTCAATTACATAATACAAGTCCTACTTGTATTAGGTTTTATAATAACTTAAGTTATTTAACTTCCATTAGGAATACTTTTAGGTGCCAACTCTTGGATCCCTTATACCCATATAAACACACCCTCTTTTGCACCCAAGGGATGCCCCATATAAGATCAATAAGCCCTCTAATCATGAGACACACCCAACTTGATCAAATCAAGATGGCGCCCCATAATAACTATCAAGGAATTTAATTAGAGACTTCACCCTTAATTCAAATGATCTAAAATCTTAGACATCCAACAATTAGAGTCCAATGAATCTAATTCATGTAGGTTATTGGTAGGTAATTAAATTTGAATAATCTTATCAAATAAGAAATCCAAACTAAAGATGAAATTGGGTCCAACCATGTGCTAACAAGATTACCTCGAATCCAATCGGATTTCTAAACCAATTGATGCTTCAAAAGCTCAATTGCTAATTTCAAGCCTAATCCCTTTATTGTATGGCCCCATAGGTTCAATTTTATTTGATAGTGAGATATATAATGATCTCTATCAAAGTATCATTGAAACTCTTTTCAATGGATCGGAACAATTTCACTCTAACTCATCAAGGATTGTCTATCCGGAACAACTCTAGTGAGCTCTCACAATCCATCAGTGACACTTAGCAGTATGTAGTGGTGACCCAATAGAACTGAAATAAAGTTCTAGGTATAGTTAACGTGTGATTCAGTCTCTTTGTCGTGAGTTCTAACTAGATGGCAGGTCATGGATAAATCATCAAACTTCAATATCTGTCATATAATAGATTCGATCAGCTCAAGTCCAAATATGATTTCTATGAAAATTTCTTTCCATCAATCACACTACTATGGCCACAGATTCTTGAACTTAGTCTCTCAAATGTCATAGAATTACTCCTTTCTACCAAGGTCAATAGATCCCATCTTGATACACACCCTACTCCTACAGTAGATCTACTATCGCCAATATCCACTACAAGGGCTCATTGAGACTTATGTTTATGTGTCAAACATGAAAGAAGTGTGCCCTATAAGCCAATCGCAAGTGTATTACGATGGGACTTTCTTTAAAATTTTTCAACTCATGAAATGATATTTATTATTTGAGGCATTGATTCATCATATTAGCTGTATCTTATTATGTCTAAGATTATGATGAATCCTAAAGATTAGGATAATAATTTTAGGAGACATGAATGGGTCATGCTAGTGAGATCTAAAATCCTAAAATCCTAATCTTAAATATTTTTGGTCGTAGGTGTTGGGAATAGTGTCCCAAAGCCAATCGTTAGCCTGTTGACGGTTGTGCTCTTTTCTGTATTAGTATATGAATTATAAATAAATAAAAATTATTTTGATATTTTTTATCATAAATTATTTCATCTTTTAATGAACTCCTGTGTTGTGGTGAAGTCCTTAGGACTATTTAGACTCGACAAAGGAGGATTTGTCGTTTAGTCTTTAAACCTGTTTGTGACCAAATGATACATTGTTACCAAGGACAACAATATTTATCAAGCATAGGTCGTTGTGTGCCATATGGGTTGATTGTCCTCTTAACCAAAGAGTGTGGAGACACTAGTATGGCATACAGGTGAGATGTAAGGGTACATCTACACTGAACGTGACTGACTCTGGAGCTTATTCTGCTGTCAAGATTTGCTCTGATGAGATATGGGTATAACTGTCCCTCTGACCTGAGACCACCATGGTGACTTGTAAGTAACTCACTGTACTTAGGCACTGGACTACCTGAATTTCTAATTTAGTGATGGAAGGCTGCTGGGTGTAGTCAAGTACTTGACTTGTCGGTGCGTATGTCAAAATGGGATTGACCACTCCAGTTCAAGAGCTGTGTACAATCGTATTTCAATTTAGCAAAACCTTGGCCAGGGTAGTTCTAGTGAGGAGTCACAGGACTGTTTGAGTTAAGCACGATTCGGATGATCTGATCAGGGTTGATAGTTTAACCCTGAGTCATCCTATACACAGGGGTCAAAAGAGATGAATTATACAATAACCATATTCGCGTAGGTTCTGAATATTGCGATTGCGATTATTCGACCTATCTGAATGTCGGGTACCATTGCTAGATGATCACTTCGATTAGTACAAAAATTGATTCCTGTGCTACCGATTTAGGTTCGAACCTGTGAAGTCACACACATTAGAGGTTCCTATCTGATATGATGGCTGGTGAAGAGTCCCACTGGACTGGGACTCTTCGACCAAGAGTCCTAATGCTTGGAGACTTTGAGTCTTACATGTTTGAGACTCTATGATCGAGAATCAGGATTTTCTGATCATGAGTTCCACACATTTTGGGTACTGGGGTCAAGAGTCCCATTGGTTTGGGACTCTTCGATCAATGTTTCATATCGATGGACTTTGATGTCTGATTGCCCATCAAATTTGGACTCAGTATTTATAAGAGATTTACTTAGTGATTTGATCATTAATTAACTTAATTTGATTGAGTAATTATTTTTGGATCAAGTTCAATTGAATTGGATTCAGTTGGGTTTGACCCGATTAGGTTAAGAGTTGACCTAATTGTAGGAACCAGATCTAGGGTTTCAGGGTTAGATCTTGAAACTTTTTCAAGATCATACAGCGGAAGACTAAAATAAATCAAAATTTATTTTCTAAAATTAGAGAATCTCTAGATCTAAGATCCTATTATATGATTATTACATAGCATTAAATCAAAAGTTAAAATATATAAATATAGCATGAACTACATGTTGATCATATCAACATGTTTCTATACTACATCTAATGTATGTATTAAATAATAGATCAGATCTATTACCTTGCAAGTTAGACATTCCAATCTTGCTGATCCGGGTTTAAGGATGTTGTTGCAAGCTGCACACGCGTTCGACCTCTAGGAGTCATCCACACGAGCCCACGAATCTCGATCAGAAGTTCTGCTTCAGGAAATCAGCACAGTATGCTAGTACTGCGCTGATCCTTCTTTGATGGTTTATCAGGTGCCTCCTTCTTCTTGATTTGGACTCTTCCAAATATGAAAAGTAGAAGGAGGAGTTTTATATCTGAGACGCTCTCAGGAAACTCAAGATGGAGGGAGAAAAGATATGAAAACAAATAACCCTAGAAGAAGACCCTCTTCTTCTTCTCATTTCTCTCTCTAGACACCTTAACTTGTATCTTTTATATCTCCACGATCCAAAGGTCTTTCTCTCTAATTTTTGGATGGCTCAAAGGTATCACAAATTTCTATCTTCTCCAAAACTTTCATGAAGAAAATAATTTTATACAGAGAGATATGATAGAGTCCTTGTCTAGGTCAAATACCTAGTCAAGGCTTATCCAAACATGGCAAGTTAAGGGGCGCCCAACTCTTGAGCACCTCCTCCTTATTTTCATATATGGATTACTAGAAAAGGATGCACAATGTATACCCTAAAATCTATGAAAATTTCAAAAAAAATTTGAATAAATTTGGTGCAAAATTGAAAGAGTTTTGGATTTCTAAAACTCTATCTCATAGAATTCAAAATCCAAACTTATTCCTTTTTGATTTGATCCAAACCACCTTCCATGTAAGAAAGAAGAGAGGAGACCTTTTGTGAACATGGGAGAGACCTGGGAGAGGGCTTTTGTTGCACAAAATAAGAGGAGATTGGTGTTGAATGAGAGAGAGGGCATGGGGAAGGCTTATGTGCCGCAAGGTGGAATCCTAGTCTTACTAGGATTCTATCTTATGACTTGTTTTAATTTATTTTCTCAAACCAAATCAAACTAAAATTAGATCAACCCATTTAAAATAAATCTTAACCCAATTAATAATCTAATTTAATCAGATTAAATTAGATTTAAATTAGATTTAATTTTCTAATCAAATTAGAAATTAGATTGACCCAAGTCCTAGTTGAACTAGGACTAGTTTTTCCTTGCACTTGGCTTATCCAATAAACCAATTGGACTTGATCCAATCAAGCCCAAACCAAATCTAATTAAATCATATTTAATTAGAGTTAATCTCAGCCCATTGACTTAATCAAATTCAGCCAATTAGCAATCAAATTGCTAATCGATCCTCCTGCAACACATGCACTGGGTTAAATGTCAATCGTATTGATCATTTAACCATAGAACGATTCTTAATCATTGATCAACCATCCGATTGGATCATGAACTCTAATGTGTGTGACCTCATAGGTCCGAACCTAAGCCGATAGTATAGGAATAAATTTTTATACCAATCGAAGTGACCATCTAGCAATGGTACCCGACGATCGGATAGGTCGAATGTGTAGAACAACATCCTTAGAACCCATGCGGATATAGTTTTCATATAATTCATCTCCTTGACCAAAATGATCATAGGACACCCCAGAGTTCAACTGTCAACTCTGATCAGGTTGTCCACATTGTATTTCAAAATATCAAATCCATCTGATGGATTATCCTGGTCAAAGTTTTGCTAAATTGAAATACAACGACTCATTCTTCTCCAACTCTTAGAGTGGTCAATCCCATCTCGATCACACTCTGACTTCGCAAGTACTTGACTGTGCCCAAAGCCTTCCATCCCTAAATTAAAAATTCAGTTAGTCCAGTACCAAAGCACAGTGAGTTGCTTGCAAGTCACTGAGGCGATCTCAGGTCTAAGGGACACTTATACCTATATCCCATCAGAGACATTCTCGACAGCAAAATACTCTGGAGTTGGTCACATTCAATGATGATGTACCCTTATATCTTACCTGTATGCCATACCAGTGTCTCCACACTCTTTGGTTAATAGGACAACCAACCCATATGGCCTACAGCGACCTATGCTGGATAGAAGCTGTCTTCCTTATTAACAGCCTATCATTTGGTCGTGAACTGTTTTAAGGACTAATCGATAAATCCTCTCTTTATCGAATCTAAATAGTCCTAAGGACTTCATCATAACAATGGAGTTCATTAGAAGATGAAAGCTTATGATGAAAATGCCAAATATATTTTATTTATTAACAAATCAATTATAATACTTGGTTGCTCAACCGTCAATAGCTTGACGATTGGCTTTTTGGGACATATTTTCCAACAACTCCCACTTATCCTAAAGCCACTCGGCACAGTATCTAATACCCATCTTCGACTTGTGGTTGTCAAACTCCTTTATTGCCAGGGCTTTAGTGAAGGGGTCAGCCAAGTTCTCCTTTCCGTCGATCTTCTGAAGGTCGACGTCACCTCGATCCATGATCTCCCAGACCAGGTGGAAGCGGCGCAAGATGTGCTTCATCCGCTAATGTGCTTTGGGTTCCTTCACCTGAGCTATGGCACCAGTGCTGTCATAGTAGAGCAGGACTGGACCTTCGAGGGAGGGTGCTACTCCAACCTCGTTGATGAATTTTCTCAGCCACACAGCTTCCTTCGTGGCATCCGATGCTGTGATGTACTCCACTTCACAAACAGTGTGTTGCCCAGCTATGCAACCCAAGAGGGGGGGTGAATTGGGTTTCTAAAAATTTTAAGCTTAACTAATGACTTATGAAAAATGTTTGTCAATAGCTAAGTGAATGAGGAGAATAACCTAAGTTCAAGATTAATTGCCTAAAGCAAGAATGCAAGGAAATAATGAAGAGTTAAAGAGAAGCAATTATGCACACCACAAACACAAGGATTTATAGTGGTTCGGTGCCAACCTTGCACCTACATCCACTCCCCAAGCTCCTACTTGGGAATTCCAATCCACTAAACTTGTATTCAACCCGAATACAAACGTCGGAAGCTCCGACACTAGCTATCCCAAGCTAGTCCACTTATTTTTCGGGTACAAGCCAACCCAATACACTCCGATTCTAGGTTCGGATCAACCTTCCCTTATTTTGGAACCCCTCCAAAACAAAAACAATCACTCAAAATGAGTAAAATAATTTATAGCACAAATAAGTACAAGAAAAGCTCTTTTAATGAGCGAATATAACTTTAAATACACTTTACTCAAGAGAAGAACCTCCTTTTTTGAATTTCCTCAAAGTGGATGGAGAATTGATTGAGCGCTTGAGGAGTTGGTGAGCTTGGATTGATGGCTTCTTGGAAGCTTTAAATGAGCTCTTCTTTTTCTTTTTAATCTCTTGCACTCTCTCTTTCTTCTTGTTGTTTGTTTTCCACCTTTGAATCTTTTTATAGCTTTAAGAAATAGAGGAAAACATTCTAGGCTGAAAATGAGCCGTTAGACCACATTAAATGAGCATTAAAAGCACTTAAAATGGGTTAAAAACTAACCGTTGCAGAAAAATCCCGTCGCAGGGGTCGACTCATGAGTCGACTCATGCCTCAGGGGTCGACTCATGAGTCGACCTCTGTTGAAGCAACCAGAAAATAAGGTTCTGTAAATTTTGGCCTAAAATTGCAGGAGTCGACTCATGAGTCGACTCATGCCTTGAGAGTCGACTCATGAGTCGACTCACAGGCCGTGCCAAGCCAAAAATTCAGCGTGCCACACTGCTCATTGTGCCATGAGCTGACTCATGAGTTGACTCATGGATTTCAAACATGCATAACTTCAAAAATACAAGTCCAAAAATAATAAAATTTTCTCCAATAGATCACAAATCTTTTGTTCTACCAAATGATACTATTAAATTAGGGTTTTGGTGAAATTATGATTTTGCCCCTGAAGAGCACAAAGACTTTTTCAAAATAAAAATATTGGTACCCCTTCAATCTGCTTTGTAATCATCAAAATCAATCTAGGAGCAACAATCTCCCCCTTTTTGATGATGACAAAAGACTTGAACAAAAGTATTTATGTGAATCATGAATTTCAAAAGGATGCATTATAGGTGCATATGCTTGAAAAGAATATTGATTCTTTTGTCATGTGATACAAATGGTCATATGCATAAATAGTTTGCCCATTTGCTTGAAGATTTAAAAATTTGCACATTGGATTATGTGATTTCGGTGTTAGAGCAGAAAATTTATTTTTGTTATCAGAGCAAGCTGTATCTTAAAAATTTGCTCATTCTCATTTGATTATTTAGTTTTAGTATTAGAGCAAAAATAATTAAGTGTGCCAATGCATGTCTAAGAGTTAATTTGTAAAGTATATTAGAGCATGTTAAATTTAAGATGTATCAGAGCAAGTAAGAATTTTAAAGCATATCAGAGCATATTTAAAGTAGTAATTTTAAAGGTTGCTCATTTGCATTGTACTTAGCAATTTACTCATTGTATTTTTAAGTCATGTAATAATTTTACTTTTGATATGTTTCTTTTTCTTTAATTTCTCATAATTTATAATTTTCCTTTTGATGGGTTTCTTTTTCTTTAATTTCTCATAATTTGTAGTTTTGCTTTTGATGGGTTGCTTTTTCTTTAATTTCTCCCCCTTTTTGACATCATCAAACATTGTTAACTCCCCCTCTTTTTCTGAATATGTTTTCTCTTTAATACTTCTAGTGCTAATCATTGATGTTTGCTCTCCCTTAATACAGCAATCATTAACAGCAATCATCAACAAAGAGAAGATATTTCAACAAGGAGAATATATATAACCAAAAAGATGATTGACATCATTACAAAAAGTAGATATATAGGTAAAAGATGATTAAAACCATAATTGTTTCAATACAAATTTCATAACATAAAAGTCAGCTAGCTAATGTCATTACATGGCCCCAAAATACAGATCCTAGAAAGAACAAGAGACTAACACCTAGGATCTAGTAAAGATCATGACTAGAAGGATCGGAGTCATCAGATATAGGGTGAGGAGATGATGGATCTCGACCAGAAGAACATCCTCTACCCCGTCTGCCTCTGGCACGAGCATGTGAGCGAGATGAACTAGGAGGCTGAGAACGTTGAGAGGCCAAGGACTGGACTGAAAGAGTGAGTCTGATAGAATCAAGAACGTTCAGTGCTCTGGAAACAGACTGAAGTAGAGCAGTGAACTGAGTAGATGCATGCTCACTCGAGCCTCTGATCTCTCTCCTCAATAACTCATAGCCACCCTCCAATGCACCTCTGAGCCTGCCAGCCTCTGCAGTAAAGTCTGTGACCTCAATAGTGGACTCCTGTGGCTGAGGATGGGCCAAAGCTAGGACTTGCCCCTGCAAGTCAAGAACTCTCCCAGTCAGTCTCCAAACAGTGTCCTCTAACTGCTGAATCCGAATAGACTGATCTGAGATCAACTGAAACACAGTGGAGATATGGGGAATCTGGGTCTGATCAGATGAATCTAATGAAGTGGACCCTGGTGCAAATGTAGTAGTGCTCCACTGTCGAGATAGCAACGAAGCCACACGCTGAGATATCTGCTTGATCTGATCATCAGCCAGTCTGAACTCTGAAGAAGGTGCACTGCTCTCTGGCTGATGTACTGGTGTGTGCCTCCTGGTGAACTCCGAAGGGCCAGCCTCTGGGTCTGGAATAAACTGGATATCTGGAGATGCAGCCCTGAAGTCATGGATAGGAGATGATGGACCTTCTTCTTCAGCTCTGTCTTCTACTCTGTCCTCAGCTCTCTCCTCGGAACCCTTGATCCAACCACCATCAGTTTTAGTAAATCCCATGCGGTGCAGAGTATGTTGGTTGATGGTGTCTACATGAGAAAGCTTTGCAGATGCCTCCCCCTCAAAGCTGACTCCAAACCTCCTAAAAACTCGTGTAAGGGCCATACCAAAAGGCAGATGTGCCTTGGATCTGTTCAGTGTCTCTCTCATGGCCTCAATCATTAATGCCGGGAGGTTTAGGGGGGTTTGAGTGATCACATAAAACATAATACAAATATCTCTGCCAGAAAGTAGATCATGCCTACCACTCCTAGGGAAGAAGAGCTTTGTCACTAACTGATGTAAGATCCTCATCTCAATAGACAAAATTTTGGCTTCCAATTTATTCAAACTTCCTGAGTAGGTTCCCCCTAAAATCACATTGATTCCCTCTTCCTTCACAGGGAGTTCCATGTAAGAATAACCCTCACAGGGCAAATGAAGTATTTCTCCCAAAATGACAGGATCCAGACAAATATCAACTCCCTTAACTGTCGAAGTCACTGTTCCATTCCCATAATGCAGATTCTGATAAAATTCTCTAACTAGGTCTACAAAAGTGACTTCCTTAAGAGAGCAGTAGAAACCCCAACCCTGGTTTTTAATCTTTGTTCCAAAGGTGAAACCCTCTTTTTCAAAGAATCTAAAATCTACATTCTTTCCGGTTTCAACCTTCCTATCAGATAGAGGGATCTTACTGGGGCTAAGGGAAGACTGAGAGGGACCTTGAGCTGACACAGAAGCCGGAGTGGGAGCAGTGGAGGACTGAGCAGCTTGCCTTTTTCTGCAGACATTTTCTTCTAGCTCACGGACCGACTTTCTTCTCTGAGGGAGCTTCATCTTCGGAGCCATTCTCACCACAGCAGCAGGCAGAGAGACTTAGAGGATCAAGTGGATGAGTGGAAGAAGGGCTACAAAAGGATGGAGAGGGATTTTGGCGGAGAGAAGAGGCAGTTTTGAGAAGAACGGTGGAGGCTAGGGCATGCTCCAACCGTTTCAATCAAAGGGAAAAGATGTGAAAATCTTCTTTCCCAGGCGGTGATTTGTGATGGAGAGGAGAAGGGAGAACAATCTTGAGCTAGATCCTTGGTTTTGGAGAGAATGAGGATGAGGATGTCGGTTCTTGGAAGGAGGAAGACGAAGAGATGAGTCGGCTCATGAACAGGCTTCCAATTAAAAAGAAAGAGCCCGTGGGAAGTTGGCAGTAATTACAAGTTTGCCAAGGGGTCGACCCTAGGGGGTCGACTCATGAAACTCAAAAATTCAGAAAAAATATGAATAAATTCTGAAAAAATTTAAAATTTTAGGAGAAGGAATTTTGCTCAGTGACAAGTTGTGAGAGTGATAATCTTGAGCATTTAGAACCAAGAGAGATGATGGAAATTGAGCTCAAAGAATTTTTGACATCAAATCTTTGGAATTGGAGAAATATTTAGGCATATGGATCAAGAATTCCTAGATTTCTCCTAATTTCACAGAATCTATCCTCACTAAGGGCCTTTGTAAAGAAATCAGCTAATTGATTTTCAGTGCAAACATATTCAAGAATTATATTTTTGTTTTGAACATGTTCTCTTATAAAATGATGTCTAATTTCAATATATTTGGACCTTGAGTGTTGAATTAGATTTTTAGATAGATTTATGGCACTTGTGTTGTCACATCTTATTCGTATTTCATTAAGTTTGATTCCAAAGTCTTCGAGTTGTTGCTTAATCCACAAGATTTGAGCACAACAACTTCTGACTGCAATGTATTTGGCCTCAGCCGTAGACAGTGCTACCGAATTTTGTTTCTTGCTAAACCAGGAGATTAGGTTAACTCCAAGAAATTGGCAAGTTCCACTTGTGCTTTTTCTATCTAATCTACATCCAGCAAAATCAGCATCTGAATATCCTAATAAATCAATTAGTGAGTCCTTAGAGTACCATAACCCCAGAGTTTGAGTACCATTCAAGTATCTAAGGATTTTTTTAACAGCATTCAAATGAGATTCTTTAGGATTAGATTGATATCTAGCACACAAGCAAACACTAAACATGATATCAGGCCTACTTACAGTTAAATATAATAGAGAGCCAATCATACCTCTATAGTATTTTAAGTCTACACATTTACCTTCATCATCCTTGTCAAGCTTACATGAGGGGCTCATTGGTGTGCCAATTGGTTTGGAGTTCTCCATTCCAAATCTTTTGAGTAGTTCCTTGGTGTACTAGCTTTGGGTGATGGAGATTCCCTCTTTTGTTTGTTTGATTTGAAGTCCGAGGAAGAAGGTAAGTTCTTCCATCATGCTCATCTCGAACTCCCCCTGCATGAGCTTAGCAAAGTCTTGACAAAGAGATTCATTAGTAGACCCAAAAATTATGTCATCAACATAAATTTGTATTACTAACATATCATTTTGATTTCTTTTAATAAAGAGGGTTGTATCTACATTACCTCTTGAAAAACCATTATTTAGTAAAAATTTGCTTAGCCTATCATACCAAGCTCTAGGTGCTTGTTTTAATCCATATAAAGCTTTATTTAATTTAAAAACATGATTAGGAAAAGCATGATTTTCAAATCCAGGGGGTTGTTCTACATAGACTTCTTCAGCAATATATCCATTTAAAAAAGCACTTTTGACATCCATTTGAAATAATTTGAATTTCATAAAGCAAGCATATGCAAGTAGAAGTCTAATGGCTTCTAATCTAGCAACAGGTGCAAAGGTCTCATCAAAATTAATTCCTTCTTCTTGATTATATCCTTTAGCAATCAATCTTGCTTTATTTCTAATTACATTACCATGTTCATCTAATTTGTTCCTAAAGACTCATTTTGTGCCAATTATTGAATAGTTTTTAGGTCTTAATACTAAAGTCCAAACATTATTTCTTTCAAATTGATTAAGTTCCTCTTGCATTGCATTAATCCAATTATGATCATTTTCAGCTTCTTCAATAGTTTTTAGTTCAAGATGAGATACAAAAGCATAATGATTAAATACATCTCTAAGTGAAGAACGAGTTTTTACCCCATGCATAGGATCACCAATAATCAACTCCTTAGGGTGATTGTGAACATACCTCCATTCTTTGGGTAGGTCATTTGTACCTTGAGGTTGTTCTTGAATTTCTTCACCTCTCTCATCATGTTTGTCTTCTTGTTCCTCGTCCTCTTGTGTTGTTGAATCTTTCAGAGTGATCTCCTTCATATCTTCTATTAGAGGATCTGCATCATCAACACCCTCATTCTTCCTTGAAGGAAGATCGTTAGATTCATCAAAAACAACATGTATGGACTCCTCAACTATTAAAGTTCTTTTGTTAAAAACTCTAAAAGCTTTACTAGTGGAGTAACCTAAAAAGATTGCTTCATCTGATTTTGCATCAAATTTACCAAGTCTTTCTTTACCATTATTTAATACAAAACATCGACAACCAAAAACATGAAAATATGCAATATTTGGTTTTCTTCCTTTCCAAAGTTCATAGGGGGTTTTCTTTAAAATTTGTCTAATCAAAGCATGATTTAAAATGTAACATGCTGTGTTAATTGCTTTCGCTCAAAAATATCTTGGAAGGTTGCTTTCACAAAGCATGGTACGGGCCATTTCTTCTAAGGTTCTGTTTTTCCTTTCAACTACCCCATTTTGTTGGGGTGTCCTAGGAGCAGAGAAGTTATGGCCAATTCCATTTTCATCACAAAAGTTTTCAAAGTCTTGATTTTCAAATTCAGTTCCATGATCACTTCGAATATTTTGAATTGAAAATCCTTTTTCATTAGTGACTTTTCGGTGAAATTTAGTGAAAATATGAAAAGTTTCATCTTTGTGTGCTAAAAAGAAAACCCAAGTAAAATGAGAGTAATCATCTATAATTACAAAACCATATCATTTTCCTCCTAGGCTAGTGGTTCTTGTTGGTCCAAATAAGTCCATATGCAAAAGCTCTAAAGGTCTAGAAGTTGAAACAATATTTTTGGATTTAAATGAAACTCGAGTTTGTTTACCTAGTTGGCATGCATCACAAATTCTATCTTTTTCAAAATTCAGTTTAGGCAAGCCAAGAACTAATTCTTTCTTAATTAATTTTGAAAGAGAATGCATGCTTATGTGTGCAAGTCTACGATGCCAAAGCCAACTAGTCTCATTAACTTTAGCATTCAAGGATACTAGGCATTGCATATTTATTTTGATTAAATCATTTAAATCTACCATATAAATATTGCCATGTCTATGTCCAAAAAATTTAATGCCATCATTAATAGGACTAGTCACAATGCAAACAGATGATTCAAAAATAACTTTATATCCTTTATCACAAAATTGACTAATGCTAAGTAAGTTATGCTTTAAACCATTAACTAACAAAATATTTTCAATGTATTTGGAGGGAGTGATACCAATATTACCTATCTCGATGATCTTTCCTTTGCCATTGTCTCCAAAGGTGACCATCCCTCCATCCTTAGCATCAAGTGTGATGAATTGTGATTCATCACTAGTCATGTGTCTCGAGCATCCACTGTCAAGATACCATTTCCTGTTTCCTCCTTGGGATGCTAGACACACCTGCAAGCAGTAGTCAAGTTTTTGTTTTAGGTACCCAAGCTTTCTTGGATCCTTTTTGGTTAGTCAAAATGGTTCCTTTTGGAACCCATATTTTCTTTATAGTTGAGTTTGCAGATTTGTCAAAAAGCAAGTGTATGACTTATGTCCTACTCTACCACATTTGAAACAAGTAATATTGGTAGACTTGTTACTTAAAGAGTTTACATAAATATTTTTCAGATATTTTTGTTTCTTCAAGAGGTTATAGCCAAGTCCAGCCTTATCATATACGGCTTTTTGATTATCAAGAATCATATTGAGTTTGTTTGAACTTAAGGTGAACTTTTCTACTATTGATTTTAGCTTGGCAATTTCATTCTTTAAGCTTTGATTTTCTTGAAGCAAGGTGGATTTTTCAATTGAAAAGTTTTCAGCTTGTTTCACTAAGGATTGATTTTTCAATTTCAGCTCTTTGTTTTTCATCCCTAGTTTCTTTAATTCATCAACTAAATCATAGAATGCTTCATGCAATTCTTCAAAAGTAAAATCACTAGGGGTTTCGGAAATTACCTCATTTTCATGTGCCATAAGGCACAGATTGGCTTGTTCGATTGAGGTTTCCTCATCGGAGCTTGAGTCATCACTCGCACTCCATGTGGCCATCAAGGCCTTCTTCTTGAACTTCTTGGGACCTTTCTTCAGTTGTGGACATTCGGATTTGAAGTGTCCCGGCTTCTTGCACTCGTAGCAGATAAGGGGTTGGTCTTTCTCTTTTTCTTTGCTTTATTCTCCTTTTGTGAATGGCCTCTTTCTCATCCCCTATTTTCTTTTTCTCAAAAATTTCTTGAATCTTCGGGTGATGAGAGCCATCTCTTCATCTTGTTCTTCATCTTCAGTGTCATCAGTTTCTTCATCAGGAGGAGCTGTGGATTTAAGGGTGGTGGTTCTTTTCTTTTTGACTTCTTCCTCTTGATGTTGCTTCATGCTTAGCTCATGAGTCATCAAAGATCCAAGAAGCTCTTCTAGAGATAGAGTGTTCAAGTCCTTCGCTTCTTGGATGGCAGTCACTTTGGCTTCCCAAGTTCTTGGCAAGGACCTGAGAATCTTTCTTACAAGCTCACTGTTAGTATAGGACTTACCAAGACTCTTTAAACCATTAATGATATTAGTAAAATGAGTAAACATTACAGTTATAGACTCATCATGCTCCATTTTAAACAATTCATATTTATGCACAAGCATGTTTATTTTAGACTCTTTTACTTGATTGGTTCTCTCATGGGTTACTTCTAACCTATCCCATATTTCTTTAGCAGAAGAACAAGTAGAAATGCGATTAAATTCGTTTGCATCAAGAGCACAATAAAGTACATTCATTGCTTTAGCATTTAATTGGGCCATTTTTTTATCAACCTCATCCCATTCTTTCTCGGGTTTGGTTGATTCCTCACCATCTATAATTTTAGTGGGTGTGTGAGGACCGTTCACTATGATACTCCACATATCATAGTCGAGTGCTTGTATGAATATTTTCATCCGAGCTTTCCAATAGGTGTAATTAGATCCATTGAAAAGTGGAGGTCGGTTGGTGGATTGCCCCTCGGCTAGAGAAGTACCGACGTGGGTTTCCATAGATCTTTGGCTCCTTGATTGTTTAGATCAAAGACGGGCTAGAGCACCGGGCTCTGATACCACTTGTTGCCCAGCTATGCAACCCAAGAGGGGGGGTGAATTGGGTTTCTAAAAATTTTAAGCTTAACTAATGACTTATGAAAAATATTTGTCAATAGCTAAGTGAATGAGGAGAATAACCTAAGTTCAAGATTAATTGCCTAAAGCAAGAATGCAAGGAAATAATGAAGAGTTAAAGAGAAGCAATTATGCACACCACAAACACAAGGATTTATAGTGGTTCGGTGCCAACCTTGCACCTACATCCACTCCCCAAGCTCCTACTTGGGAATTCCAATCCACTAAACTTGTATTCAACCCGAATACAAACGTCGGAAGCTCCGACACTAGCTATCCCAAGCTAGTCCACTTGTTTTTCGGGTACAAGCCAACCCAATACACTCCGATTCTAGGTTCGGATCAACCTTCCCTTATTTTGGAACCCCTCCAAAATAAAAACAATCACTCAAAATGAGTAAAATAATTTATAGCACAAATAAGTACAAGAAAAGCTCCTTTAATGAGCGAATATAACTTTAAATACACTTTACTCAAGAGAAGAACCCCTTTTTTGGATTTTCTCAAAGTGGATGGAGAATTGATTGAGCGCTTGAGGAGTTGGTGAGCTTGGATTGATGGCTTCTTGGAAGCTTTAAATGAGCTCTTGATTAGGGCTGAAAAGTTGGCTTGAGAAATCCTTTCTCTTTTGAATGCTCTTGAATGCTCTTCTTTTTCTTTTTAATCTCTTGCACTCTCTCTTTCTTCTTGTTGTTTGTTTCCCACCTTTGAATCCTTTTATAGCTTTAAGAAATAGAGGAAAATATTCTAGGCTGAAAAAGAGCCGTTAGACCACATTAAATGAGCATTAAAAGCACTTAAAACGGGTTAAAAACTAGCCGTTGCGGAAAAATCCCGTCGCAGGGGTCGACTCATGAGTCGACTCATGCCTCAGGGGTCGACTCATGAGTCGACCTCTGTTGAAGCAACCAGAAAATAGGGTTCTGTAAATTTTGGCCTAAAACTGTAGGAGTCGACTCATGAGTCGACTCATGCCTTGAGAGTCGACTCATGAGTCGACTCACAGCCGTGCCAAGCCAAAAATTCAGCGTGCCACACTGCTCATTGTGCCATGAGCTGACTCATGAGTCGACTCATGGATTTCAAACATGCATAACTTCAAAAATACAAGTCCAAAAACAATGAAATTTTCTCCAATAGATCACAAATCTTTTGTTCTACCAAATGATACTATTAAATTAGGGTTTTGGTAAAATTATGATTTTGCCCCTGAAGAGCACAAAGACTTTTTCAAAATAAAAAATATTGGTACCCCTTCAATCTGCTTTGTAATCATCAAAATCAATCTAGGAGCAACACAGTGTCCGCCACAGTATGTTGCTTGAAACTCTTCCAGCAGATGGCTCCACCATTCAGAGTAAAGATATAACCCGACACGCTCCTGCTGTCATCATGGTCAGATTGGAAGCTAGAGTCTGTGAACCCCACAAGTTTCAGATCTGACTCGCCATAAACCAACCATTGGTCCTTAGTATTTCTCAAATACTTAAGGATGGCTTTAACCACTTTCCAGTGATTTTCTCCAGGATCGATTGGTATCTACTCACTACTCCTAGTGAGTATGCCACATCTGGTCTTGTACATATCATGGCGTACATGATAGTCCCATGGTTGAAGCATATGGGACTCTACTCATACGCTCTCTCTCTTCAGGAGTTATCGGACAATCCTTCTTAGAGAGAGAAATTCCATGGCCTATCGGTAGATAGCCCTTCTTGGAATTCTCCATGCTGAACCTCTTCAGCACAGTATCTATGTACATGGACTGAGATAACCCAAGCATCCTTTTAAATCTATCTCTATAGATCTTCATCCCTAGGATGTAGGATGCTTCACCCAAGTCCTTCATGGAGAACTGTGATGACAACCAAACTTTTATTCTTTGTAGTGCGGGGATGTCATTCTCGATTAAGAGAATGTCATCCACGTACAAGACAAGGAATACCACAACTGGACCATTTGCCCATTTATAGATGCAGGGCTCTTCTCCATTCTTAATGAAGCCATATGTTTTGATCACCTTATCAAAACGCATGTTCCAACTCCGAGAAGCTTGCTTCGATCCATAAATGTATCTCTGAAGCTTGCACACCTTGGACTCATCTGTGGATGTAAACCCCTCAGGTTGTATCATATACACCTCTTCAGTCAGCTCTCCATTCAGAAAAGCTGTCTTTACATCCATCTGCCAGATCTCATAATCCAGATGGGCAGCTATTGCAAGCATTATCTGAATAGATTTGAGCATTGCCACAGAAGAAAATATCTCATCATAGTCAATACCATAACGTTGACGATACCCCTTGGCGACCAGACGGGCTTTATAGGTCTCCACCTTTCTGTCTGCACCCCTCTTCCTTTTGAAGACCCTGTTGCCCAGCTATGCAACCCAAGAGGGGGGGTGAATTGGGTTTCTAAAAATTTTAAGCCCAACAAATAACTTATGAAGAACAAAACAATGGCTTTAAATCAATATTAATTACCTAAAGTAGTATTGCAAGGATATAATAAAGAAAAAAGATAAAGCGATAAAGCACACCACAAACACAAGGATTTATAGTGGTTCGGTGCTAACCTTGCACCTACATCCACTCTCCAAGATCCCACTTGGGAATTTCAATCCACTATCCTTTGTATTCAATCCGAATACAAAACGTCGGAAACTCCGACACTAGCTATCCCAAGCTAGAATACAAGACGTCGGAAACTCCGACCCTAGCTATCCCAAGCTAGAACACTTGTTTCTCGGGTACAAGCAAACCCAAAATACTCCGATTTCAGGTTCGGATCAACCTTTCCTTGTTTTGGAAATCCTCCAAAAACAAGAACAAAAACTCACAAAGAGTTAGAAAATTTAGAGCACAGATTAATACAATAACAGCTCCTTAAATGAGCAAATATAACAATAAAAGCTTTACTCAAATGAAGAACCCCTTTTTCAGATTTTCTCAAAGTGGATGAACGCTTGAATGCTTGAGAAGAGGTTGATTGTTGATTGAAGATCTCTTGAAAGCTTTGAACAATCTCTAGATCAAGGTTGAAAACAATCGACTTGAAAGATTCTCTCTTTGAATGCTCTTGCTTTTCTTTTTCACAAACTCTTTTGAATATTGTGGATCCTCTCTCTTCTTCTTGAATATTTCATTGATCTCAGATTTAGGATCCTCTCTTCTCTTTTGATCTCACGTTTGATCTCCCGATTTCCACACTTTTTCTTTGCAATTTGATCTGCTATTTAATCTGCAATTTCCTTTCACCATTTTAAGCATTTTATGGCATTAGTAGTAAGAGAAAATAATTTAGGCAGATAAAGAGCCGTTAGAGGATTTTTAGGAAGCATAAATGGCAATTAAAATGGGCAAAAAAATAGCCGTTGCTGACATTTCCCGTCGCAGGGGTCGACTCATGAGTCGACTCATGCATCAGGAGTCGACTCATGAGTCGACTTCTGTTGCACAGACCAGAAGGTCTGATTTCTGGATTTTTAGGCTCAAATCAGCAGAGGTCGACTCATGAGTCGACTCATGCCTTGTGGGTCGACTCATGAGTCGACTCACAGGTCGTGCCAAGTCAAAAATCCAGCGTGCCATGGGAATTTTTTGCGTGCTAATCAGCTCACAGTGCCATGAGTTGACTCATGAGTCGACTCATGCACTTCAAACCTTCATAACTTCAAAAATATAAGTCCAAACACAATAAAATTTTCACCAATAGATTTCAAATCATTTGTTCTACCAAATGGTACTATCAAATCAGGATTTTAGTGAAATTATGATTTTGCCCTTGAAGAGCATAAGGACTTTTTCAATTGTTTGTATCCCTTCAATCTGCTTTGTAATCATCAAAATCAATCTAGGAGCAACAATCTCCCCCTTTTTGATGATGACAAAACATTTGAACAAAAATATTTGTGTTAATGCATTAATTTCAAAAGAATCCATTATAAGTGTATATGCTTGAAAAGAGTATGATTCTTTTGGCATGTAATATAAATGCAAAAATAGTTTGTCCATTTTCTTAAAGATTTGAAAAGAGTATTAGATTATTTTGAGTTCAAGATATATCAGAGCAAGAGAAGAGAAATAAATTTTGCAATGTATCAGAGCAAGAGAAATAATTTTTACAATAATATTAGAAAAGATTTTACAATGTATCGGAGCAAGAAAATTTTATAATATATCAGAGAAAATTTCACACTGTATCAGAGCAAATGTTATAATATATCAGAGAAACTTTCTCACTGTATCAGATCAAAAATTTATCAGAGAAACCTTCACACTGTATCGGATTAAATTTTATCATGTATCAGAGCAAGAAATTGTAGAATGTATCAGAGTAAAACAAATTTCTTAAGATGTATCAAGGTGAGTAAAATTTCAAAAGATGTATCAGAGCAAGTTTGAATTTTGAAAAATATCAGAGCATATATATATAAAAAATACTTATTTGCATTGTCTTTATGATTTTGCTTCTGATGGATGACCTTTTTTTTAAGTTCTGTCTGATACCAAATTTCGATACCAAATTTCTCAAAGTTTTGTTTAATCTTTCAATCCTTATTTTTTTTAATTTCTCCAATATTTGTTTCCCAATATATATATATTTTTAATCTTCCAATTTTTGTTTAATTTCTCAAGTTTGGTTTAATCTTTCAATTTTCTTTAATTTCTCCAATATTTGTTTTAATTTCTCCAATCTTTGTTTTTGTTTAATTTCTCCCCCTTTTTCTCATAATTTAGGATTTTGCTTTTTGTTTAATTTTTCCCCCTTTTTCTCATAATTTAGGATTTTGCTTTTTGTCTAATTTCAATTTTTGTTTAATTTTAATTTCTCCCCCTTTTTGACATCATCAAACATAGTTAACTCTTTCTTTTCCTTTTCTGAAAATATTCTTTAATTTTTTCTTCTTTAGAGTTTTTCACAGATGTTTGCTCCCCCTTAATATAGCAATTATTAATAGCAAACAACAACAAGGAGAAGATAATATTTCAACAGATGTATCAGAGATTGAAATATAACCAAAATATAATCATTACAAAGATATAGGTAAAAGATGATTTCATTAATATCATAATTGTTTCAATACATAAAATTCAACCAGCTAAATGTCAATACATGGCCCCAAGGTATAGATCCTAGAACAAGATACTAACTCCTAGAACCTAGTAAAGATCAAGATAAGTCAATGATCAAGACAAATCATGGATCGGAGTCATCAGATATGGTATGAGAAGATGATGGATCAGAAGTGCGTCCTCTACCCCGTCTGCCTCTGCCACGAGATGAACTGGGAGGCTGAGAACGCTGAGATACTAGGGCTGATACCATGAGTCTGATAGAATCAAGTACGTTCAGTGCTCTGGAAACAGATTGAAGTAGAGCAGTGAACTGGGTGGTAGCATGCTCACTCGATCCACGGATCTCTTTCCTCAGTAGCTCATATCCACCTTCTAATGCTCCTCTGAGCCTTCCAGCCTCTGCAGTGAGGTCTGTGACGGCCAGCCTCTATATCAGGAATGAACTGTGTATCTGGTGATGCTGCCCTGAAATCATGTATAGGAGAAGATGGACCTTCTTCTTCTATTCTGCCTTCAGTTCTGACTTCATCTCTTTCTTCAGTTCTCTCTTCAGTTCTATCCTCAACTCTCTCCTTAGATCCTTTGATCCAACCACCATCAGTCTTTGTAATTCCCATTCGGTGCAGGCTGTGTTGGTTGAAAGTATCCACATGTGAGAGCTTGGTAGGTGTCTCCCCCTCACAGCTAACTCCAAACCTCCTAAAAACTCTAGTAAGGGCCATACCATAAGGCAAGTGTGCCTTGGATCTATTCAAAGTTTCTCTCATGGCCTCTATCATAAGTGCAGGGAGGTTCAGGGGGGTCTGAGTGATGATATGAAATATGACACATACATCTCTGCCAGATAGTAGATCATGTCTACCACTCCTAGGAAAGAATAGTTTTGTCACAATCTGATGCAGGACCCTCATCTCAATGGACAGTAGCTTTGCTTCCAATCTGTTTAAACTTCCTGAAAAATCTTCTCCTAAGATAATTCTGATCCCTTCTTCTTTAATTGGGAGTTCCATATATGAGTATCCTTCACTAGGCAACTGAAGTATCTCTCCCAATATCCTAGAATCCAAACTGATGTCAATCCCTTTAACAGTTGAAGTCACTGACCCGTTTCCATAATTTAGGTTCTGGTAGAACTCTCTGACTAGATCAACATAGGTGACTTCCTTAAGAGAGCAATAAAGTTTCCATCCTTGATTTTTGATCTTGGTAGCAAAAGTAAAGCCTTCTTTCTCAAAGAACCGAAAATCTATATTTTTCCCGGTTTCTACTTTTCTATCAGAAAGAAGATTTACACTGGGGCTTATGGAGGATTGAGAGGGACCTTGAGCAGGTATTGAAACTGGATTGGGAACAGTGGAAGACTGAGCATGCCATTTCTTTCGGACAATTTCCTCAGGCTCTCGGATTGATTTCCTTCTTTGGGGAAGTTTCATCTTTGGAGCCATATCCAATAAAGTAGCAGACAAGAAGACTTGAATTCAGTGGAGGAGGGATCACAAGCGAGTAAAGAAGGATTTTGGTGGAGAAAAGAAGTGGATTTTGAATGAACGGTGAAGTTCTAGGGCACGTTCCACCCGCGCCAATCACTGCGAGAAAGCACAGAAAAATCCTTTTCAAGGAGGCGATTTTTGGTGGAGAGAAGGAGGGAGAATTGCCTCAGAATTGATCCTTGAATTTGGAGCAAAAAGAGTTGGAGAGGACGGCTTTCGGAAGGAAGACGACGAGAAGATGAGTCGTCTCATAAACAGGGTTTCCCGTTTTAAAAATAATGAACCCGATGGAAGTTGGTGGGATTTACAAGTTTGCCATTGAGTCGACTCATGGGGGTCGACTCATGAAGTTCAAAAAATCAGGAAAAATACAAATAAATTCCAGAAAAATTCAAAATTTTGGGAGAAGGAATTTTGCTCAATGATAAGTTTTTAGAGAGATAAACCTGAGCTTTTGGGACCAGGATAGATGTTGAAAATTGAGCTCTAAGAATATTTGATAATAATTAAGAGAAGTTTAGGCAAATGGATCTAGAATTCCTAGATTTCTCCTAATTTCACAGAATCTATCCTCACTAAGGGCCTTTGTAAAGATATCAGCTAATTGATTTTCAGTGCTAATATATTCAAGAATTATATTTTTATTTTGAACATGCTCTCTTATGAAATGATGTCTTATTTCAATATGTTTAGATCTTGAGTGTTGTATTGGATTTTTAGATAGATTTATGGCACTTGTATTGTCACATTTTATTGGAGTTTCATTAAGTTTGATTCCAAAATCTTTGAGTTGTTGCTTAATCCACAAGATTTGAGCACAACAACTTTCGGCTGCAATGTATTCGGCCTCAGCCGTAGACAGTGCCACCGAATTTTGTTTCTTGCTAAACCATGAGATTAGGTTAACTCCAAGAAATTGGCAAGTTCCACTTGTGCTTTTTCTATCTAATTTACATCCAGCAAAATCAGCATCAGAATATCCTAACAAATTAATTTGTGAGTCCTTAGAGTACCATAACCCTATAGTTTGTGTACCATTTAAGTATCTAAGGATTCTTTTAACAGCATTCAAATGAGATTCCTTAGGATTAGATTGATATCTTGCACATAAGCAACCACTAAACATGATATCAGGCCTACTTGCAGTTAGATATAATAATGAGCCAATCATACCTCTGTAGTATTTTAAGTCTACGCTTTTACCTTCATCATCCTTGTCAAGCTTACATGAGGGACTCATTGGTGTGCCAATTGGTTTGCAGTTCTCCATTCCAAATCTTTAGAGTAGTTCCTTGGTGTACTTGCTTTGGGTGATGGAGATTCCCTCTTTTGATTGTTTGATTTGGAGTCCGAGAAAGAAAGTGAGTTCTCCCATCATGCTCATCTCGAACTCTCCCTGCATAAGCTTAGCAAAGTCTTGACAAAGGGATTCATTAGTAGACCCAAAAATTATGTCATCAACATAAATTTGTATAATTAGCATATCATTTTGATTTCTTCTAATAAATAGGATTGTGTCTACATTGCCTCTTGAGAAATCATTATTTAGTAGAAATTTGCTTAGCCTTTCATACCATGCTCTAGGTGCTTGTTTTAGACCATATAAAGCTTTATTTAATCTAAAGACATGATTGGGAAAAGCATGATCTTCAAATCCAGGGGGTTGTTCTACATATACTTCTTCAGAAATATATCCATTTAAAAATGCACTTTTAACATCCATTTGAAATAGTTTGAATTTCATAAAGCAAGCATAAGCAAGTAGAAGTCTAATGGCTTCTAATCTAGCAACAGGTGCAAAGGTTTCATCAAAATCAATTCCTTCTTCTTGATTATATCCCTTAGCAACCAGTCTTGCTTTATTTCTAATTACATTTCTATGCTCATCTAACTTGTTTCTAAAGACCCATTTTGTGCCAATTATTGAATAATCTTTAGGTCTTTTCACTAAGGTCCAAACATTATTTCTTTCAAATTGGTTAAGTTCTTCTTGCATAGCATTAATCCAGTTATGATCATTTTCAGCTTCTTCAAAAGTTTTAGGTTCAAGTTGAGATACAAATGCACAATGATTAAGTACATCTTTAAGTGAAGAACGGGTTTTTACCCCATGCATAGGGTCACCAATAATTAACTCCTTAGGGTGGTTGTGAACATACCTCCATTCTTTGGGTAAGTCATTTGTACCTTGAGGTTGTTCTTGAATTTCTTCACCTTTCTCATTTTGTTTGACTTCTTGATCCTTGTCTTCTGGAGTTGCTGAGTCTTTCAGAGTGATCTCCTTCATACCTTCTATTAGTGGATCTGTATCATCAATACCCTCATTCTTCCTTGAAGGAAGATCGTTAGATTCATCAAAGATAACATGTATGGACTCCTCAACTACTAAAGTTCTTTTGTTGAACACTCTAAATGCTTTACTAGTGGAGGAGTAACCTAGAAGGATTGCTTCATCTGATTTTGCATCAAATTTACCAAGTTTTTCTTTGCCATTATTTAATACAAAATATCGGCAACCAAAAACATGAAAATATGCAATATTTGGTTTTCTTCCTTTCCAAAGTTCATAGGGAGTTTTCTTTAAAAATTGTCTAATTAAAGCACGATTTAAAATGTAACATGCTGTGTTAATAGCTTCCGCCCAAAAATATTTTGGAAGGTTGCTTTCACAAAGCATGGTACGGGCCATTTCTTCTAAAGTTCTATTTTTCCTTTCAACTACCCCATTTTGTTGAGGTGTCCTAGGAGTAGAGAAGTTATGGCCAATTCCATTTTCTTCACAAAAATTTTCAAAGTCATGATTTTCAAATTCTGTTCCATGATCACTTCTAATATTTTGAATTGAAAATCCTTTTTTATTAGTGACTTTTCGATGAAATTTAGTGAAAATTTGAAAAGTTTCATTTTTGTGAGCTAAAAAGAAAACCCAAGTAAAACGAGAGTAATCATCAATTAATA
Source organism: Elaeis guineensis (assembly GCF_000442705.2). Taxonomy (NCBI): domain Eukaryota; kingdom Viridiplantae; phylum Streptophyta; class Magnoliopsida; order Arecales; family Arecaceae; genus Elaeis; species Elaeis guineensis. The sequence goes on along the minus strand of NC_025996.2, from coordinate 98,488,543 downwards.
CAAATCCATATCGTTTTCCTCCTAGACTAGTGGTTCTAGTTGGTCCAAATAAATCCATATGTAAGAGCTCTAAAGGTCTAGAAGTTGAAATAGTGCTTTTGGATTTAAATGAAACTTTAGTTTGTTTGCCTAATTGGCATGCATCACAAATTCTATCCTTTTCAAAATTCAGTTTTGGCAAACCGAGAACTAAATCCTTTTTAATTAATTTTGAAAGAGAATGCATGCTAATATGTGCAAGTCTACGATGCCACAGCCAACTAGTCTCATTTATTTTAGCACTTAAGGAAACTAGGCATTGCATGTCTAATTTAGTAAAATCATTCAAGTCTACCATATAAACATTGCCATGCCTATGTCCTATAAATTTAATGCCATCGTTAATAGGACTCGTCACAATGTATACAGATGATTCAAAACTTACTTTATACCCTTTATCACAGAATTGACTAATGCTGAGTAAGTTATGCTTTAAACCTTTAACAAGTAAAACATTCTCAATGTATTTGGAGGGAGTGATACCAATGTTACCTATCCCGATGATCTTTCCTTTGCCATTATCTCCAAAGGTGACCATCCCTCCATCCTTAGCATCAAGCGTGATGAATTGTGATTCATCACCAGTCATGTGTCTCGAGCATCCGCTGTCAAGATACCATTTCCTGTTTCCTTCTTGGGATGCTAGACACACCTGCAAGCACAGATCAAGTTTCTGTCTTTGGTACCCAAGCTTTCTTGGGTCCTTTCAGGTTAGTCAGAATGGTTCCTTTTGGAACCCATATTTTCTTTGTGTTTGCATATTTGTTAATAAGACATGTGTATGATTTATGTCCTATTCTTCCACATTTAAAACAAGTAATATTTGTAGGCTTTTTGCTTGAATAATTTGCATAAATATCCTTCAAAAATTTTTGTTTCTTCAGGGGTTTATAACCAAGTCCAGCCTTATCATATATAGCTTTCTGATTATCAAGGATCATATTTAGCTTGTTTGAACTTAAGGTGAACTTATCTACTATAGATTTCAGCCTGTTAATTTCATCCTTAAAGTTTTGATTTTCTTGAATCAATGTGAATTTTTCAATTGAAAGAATTTCAGCTTGTTTCACTAAGGACTGATTTTCCAATTTCAGCTCTTTGTTTTTCTTCCCTAGTTTCTTTAATTCATCAATTGAATCATAGAATGCTTCATGCAATTCTTCAAAAGTAAATTCATTAGTGGATTCAGAAGTTACCTCATTTTCATGTGCCATCAGGCACAGATTGGCTTGTTCGGTTGAGGTTTCCTCGTCGGAGCTTGAGTCATCACTCGCACTCCAGGTCGCCATCATTGCCTTCTTTTTGAATTTCTTTGGACCTTTCTTCAATTGAGGACATTCGGATCTGAAATGTCCTGGCTTCTTGCACTCGTAGCATATAGGGGTTTGATCTTTCTCCTTTTCTATGCTTTGATCCCCTTTTGTGAATTTCTTTCTCATCCCCTGTTTCCTTTTTCTTAGAAACTTCTTGAATTTCTGGGTGATGAGAGCCAACTCCTCATCCTGATCTTCATCTTCAGAGTCATCTGTTTCATAATCAGGTGAAGTTGTGGATTTGAGGGCAATGGTTCTTTTCTTTTTGATTTCATCCTCTTGATGTTGCATCATGCTAAGTTCATGAGTCATCAAGGATCCAAGAAGCTCTTCTAGAGGTAGAGTGTTCAAGTCCTTTGCTTCTTGGATGGCAGTCACCTTGGCTTCCCAAGTTCTTGGCAGTGACCTGAGAATCTTCCTTACAAGTTCACTGTTAGTATAAGATTTGCCAAGACTCTTTAAACCATTGATTATATCAGTAAAACGAGTAAACATAGCAGTTATGGACTCATCAGGCTCTATTTTGAACAATTCATATTTATGTATAAGCATGTTTATTTTAGACTCTTTTACTTGATTTGTTCCTTCATGGGTGACTTCTAACCTATTCCATATTTCTTTAGCAGATGCACAAGTAGAAATGCGATTAAATTCACTAGCATCTAGTGCACAATAAAGGACATTCATGGCTTTGGCATTTAATTGTGCCAATTTCTTGTCAACCTCATCCCATTCTTTCTCGGGTTTGGTTGACTCCTCATCATCTATAATCTTGGTGGATGTGTGAGGACCATTCACTATGATACTCCACATATCATAGTCGAATGCTTGTATGAAAATCTTCATCCGAGCTTTCCAATAGGTGTAATTAGACCCATTGAAAAGTGGAGGTCGGTTTGTTGATTGCCCCTCGGCTAGAGAAGTTCCAACATGGGTTGCCATAGATCTTTGGCTCTTTGATTGTTAGATCAAAGAAGGGCTAGAGCACTGGCTCTGATACCACTTATTGCCCAGCTATGCAACCCAAGAGGGGGGGTGAATTGGGTTTCTAAAAATTTTAAGCCCAACAAATAACTTATGAAGAACAAAACAATGGCTTTAAATCAATATTAATTACCTAAAGTAGTATTGCAAGGATATAATAAAGAAATAAGATAAAGCGATAAAGCACACCACAAACACAAGGATTTATAGTGGTTCGGTGCTAACCTTGCACCTACATCCACTCCCCAAGATCCCACTTGGAAATTTCAATCCACTATCCTTTGTATTCAACCCGAATACAAAACGTCGGAAACTCCGACACTAGCTATCCCAAGCTAGAATACAAGATGTCGGAAACTCCGACCCTAGCTATCCCAAGCTAGAACACTTGTTTCCCGGGTACAAGCAAACCCAAAACACTCCGATTTCAGGTTCGGATCAACCTTTCCTTGTTTTGGAAATCCTCCAAAAAAAGAACAAAAACTCACAAAGAGTTAGAAAATTTAGAGCACAGATTAATACAATAACAGCTCCTTAAATGAGCAAATATAACAATAAAAGCTTTACTCAAATGAAGAACCCCTTTTTCAGATTTTCTCAAAGTGGATGAACGTTTGAATGCTTGAGAAGAGGTTGATTGTTGATTGAAGATCTCTTGAAAGCTTTGAACAATCTCTAGATCAAGGTTGAAAACAATCGACTTGAAAGATTCTCTCTTTGAATGCTCTTGCTTTTCTTTTTCACAAACTCTCTTGAATATTGTGGATCCTCTCTCTTCTTCTTGAATATTTCGTTGATCTCAGATTTAGGATCCTCTCTTCTCTTTTGATCTCACGTTTGATCTCCCGATTTCCACACTTTTTCTTTGCAATTTGATCTGCTATTTAATCTGCAATTTCCTTTCACCATTTTAAGCATTTTATGGCATTAGTAGCTAGAGAAAACAATTTAGGCAGATAAAGAGCCGTTAGAGGACTTTTAGGAAGCATAAATGGCAATTAAAATGGGCAAAAAAATAGCCGTTGCTGACATTTCCCGTCGCAGGGGTCGACTCATGAGTCGACTCATGCATCAGGAGTCGACTCATGAGTCGACTTCTGTTGCACAGACCAGAAGGTCTGATTTCTGGATTTTTAGGCTCAAATCAGCAGAGGTCGACTCATGAGTCGACTCATGCCTTGTGGGTCGACTCATGAGTCGACTCACAGGTCGTGCCAAGTCAAAAATCCAGCGTGCCATAGGAATTTTTTGCGTGCCAATCAGCTCACAGTGCCATGAGTTGACTCATGAGTCGACTCATGCACTTCAAACCTTCATAACTTCAAAAATATAAGTCCAAACACAATGAAATTTTCACCAATAGATTTCAAATCATTTGTTATACCAAATGGTACTATCAAATCAGGATTTTAGTGAAATTACGATTTTGCCCTTGAAGAGCATAAGGACTTTTTCAATTGTTTGTATCCCTTCAATCTGCTTTGTAATCATCAAAATCAATCTAGGAGCAACAGACCCATTTACACCCAATGGGTTTAACCCCTTCAGGTGGGTCAACCAATGTCCATACATCGTTGACCTACATAGACTCCATTTTGGATTTCATGGCTTCAAGCCATTTTTCAAAATCAGGTCTCTATATTGCATCCATATAGGTGATCGGATCCTCATTATTCTCATCAAGTTCGATGGGATCACCGTTTCGGATCAAGAAACCGTAGTATCTGTCCGACTGATGCGGTACTCTACCGGATCGCCTTAATGGTGCAGGTACATTGGGCTTCGAATATGATCTAATCATATCAGACTCAGGTTCAGCTATTGGTGTCGGTCCTTCTATCTGTTGAACTTCATCAAGTTCAACCTTAGAGGCAACAGTTCCTTCACCAAGGAACTCCTTTTCTAAAAAGATTGCCTTAAGGCTGACGAACACCTTTTGTTCATCAGTATGGTAGAAAAAATATCCTTTTGTCTCTTTGGGGTACCCTATGAATGAGCATTTGTCAGACCTAGGTCCAAGTTTGTCTATGACTAATCGTTTGACATAGGCCGGGCACCCCCAGACCTTAAGGTGTGAAAGTGCTGGCTTATATCTCATCCATATCTCATATGGAGTCTTAATTATAGACTTACTTGGAACCCTATTTAACAGATAACAGGTCGATTCGAGTGCATATCCCCAGAAGGATATCGGCAAGCTAGCAAAACCCATCATGGATCGAACTATGTCTAACAGAGTCCGATTCCTCCTTTCAGACACACCATTATGCTGTGGTGTTCCTGGAGGAGTCCATTGGGAGAGAATCCCATTCTCTCCTAGATATGTGAAAAATTTACTAGAAAGGTATTCTCCTCCTCGATCAGATCGAAGAGTTTTAATACTCTTTCCAGTTTGTTTTTCTACTTCACTTCGAAATCGTTTGAACATTTTAAATGAATCCGACTTATGTTTTATCAAATAGACATATCCATATCGGGATAGGTCATCCGTGAAAGTTATGAAGTAGAAATATCCACCTCTAGCACTGGTGCTCATGGGCCCTCATACATCAGTATGTACTAGGCCCAAGAGCTCAGTAGCTCTCTCACCTTTTCCAGTAAAAGGTGACTTGGTCATTTTACCAAGAAGACAGGACTCACAGGTTAGAAGTGATTCACAATCACTGACTTCGAGGATTTTCTCTTGAGTCAACCTGTTTATTCTGTTCTTGTTTACATGACCTAGCCTACAGTGCCATAAGTAGATATCTGATACACTATCTAATCTAGGGTGCTTGCCAGTAGAATAGACTCTTATCAGGCTTGATCTTTTTGGTCTGGCTCTGCACTGATGTCCTAGCTTGAACATGCACCTTCTTCACTTTCTTCTTCTTGTTCATCTTCCCTTTCTCAAAAGGTCGAGAACCAGAAGACAAACCTCCCACTTAGTTCACCGACTCCTTGTGAAGTTGGTGATCCTTCTCAAAGTTCTGAAGCAACCCTAGTAACCCGTGGTAGTTTACTTCAGGCTTTGTCATTCTATAATGAGTGAGGAATGGGAGATAAGACTTGGGCAGTGAGTTTAGTATTGCATCTTTCCCAAGCTGCTCATGCAAGGGAAAGCCGAGCTTGCTCAATCGTTCCTTCAGCTCGATCATGTACAATACATGATCAGTGACAGAGGCACCATCCCGCATTTTGGCGTTGAAGATGGCACAACTAGTCTTGTGCCTCTCCACGTCATCGGGTGTGCCAAAAGCATCCTCCAACACTTGAAGCATGTCCTTTGGCTAAGCCATCTCCAATCTGCAACTGAACTCGTCGCTCATGGCAGCTAGCATGATACAGCACACTGTGGTCCGATCACTGAGCCACTTCTGGTAAGTGTCTCTGACTGTTCCACGTGCATTGACAGCTGGCTCCTCAGGTGCAGAATCCATTATCACATATAGGATCCGTTCATGTTCTAGGACTATCTTCAACTTTCGATACCAGCTATCGAAGTTGGATCCCACCAACTTATCATTGTCCAACAATGATCGGAGCGATAGGGAAGTGGCCATATTTGCACAAAGGAGAACCATAATCTAATTAGTAATTGATTCATTAAACCTAAAGATTTGGACTTTAATCAAAAGGTTTCTCCCACTATTTTATTCGAATTGGTAGCCTCTACCTCCAATTCGAGGAATTACCCTAATTCCTTAGTGGGTACTAGAATCCACTTAGACTGCACACAAGCCCAACTTTGGTTGGCCAACCCATGTACATCTAAAGGTAGGTTCATAACCAATTGTTTCTCTAAACAATTTCTAGTAATTTTAATTTTACCCTAGAAACTTAATCAGTAGGCTTTGGCCTCCACTGTAAGGATCCGGTTAGGTCCAACCATTAACATGATCATACTTGGTGTATCTAACCAACGAATGATTAAGCTCAACTTTGGTTGGCTTACCTAACCACCATTAGAGAGATACTTCCAGGTCGTCATATGATGAGTGATAATTCCGTTAGTCAACAAGCACCAGGCCTTTGGGTCTGCAATGATTATTGAGTTAATGGACTCATTATCAAACACCTTAATGGGAGGCTATGACTCAGTTATCTCCATAACTTTATCATTTTAAAGACCTAATAATTTTAGAGGATTTAAATAATATAGAAGATGAGGTCAGATGAACCAGCTTATCATGATCCTCCCACTGGCTTCACCAAGTCAGCTTAAGGGAGACCATTAAAAGGGCTGGTCTAGGAGCACTTAAATCAGTCACACTGATTTACCTAGCTGACATGGGTCAGCTCGAATAGTCAAGTGATCCGATCAAAACATAATTTCACCAAGAGGCCAGGTAAGTTCGATCAGTGGGAGGGTCTGCCAAAGCTTGCCTTAGACACCATCAGAAATGGCCAGATAAGCGGGCTCCCAATTAAAAACCACCGGTCTGGTTTACCTTAGACACCAACTGGTTTAATTAGTTTTGATTAGATCAACCTACCAGTTCGTGCTAGACCGCTTAGCCAAGAATCAAGTCCATTTGGTTCTCGTTAAAGATATGGACTTGACCAACTACAACTATTGTAATTGATCTAGAGAATCCTTGACCTAATCTAAGACAACAATTGATTAGATTTAGTCAATTCTTTAATTAAGTCCATCTTTAATCTAACCATAGGTCTAACCCAATTAATGGACCTAATTCCCACTAACCCATTAACCCAATGTGTTATAGTTTGTCTTAGGTTCTTCAATTCACAATCCTAGAACCTAATCAAACAACTTCTTAATTCTTAATTAAGTTTTGGGCTGAGGGTTGGGTTCGGCTTTTCAAAAAATAATTTTCATATTTGTAAAATAATTTTACAATATGATTCTACCAACCATATTGCATGTTTGATTCATAATCAAGATACAAGTGAAATAAACATGAAACTACTTTAGATCTAATCTATACAGGTTCATGTAATTGAAACAATTTCAACTTTAAATAATTTCTTTGCACAAAAATTATTAACAAAGAGATTTTATTTCAGATTTAAAATCTTTTAAATCTAATAAATCATAAATTTAATCTAGATCATATCTAACAAATTTATGATTAAAGATAGATCTACACAAACTAGGACAACCTTTGCACTGTAAGGGGTAAACCTTACAGCAGGACAACCTTGCAGTTTGTGATTGATCTAAAATTTTAATTTTGGATTTAATAATTAGATTATAAATTAGATCTAATCTAAGAAATAATCTAAGCATGTATAAATAATCATGTAATAAAGAACCTAGGCTCTGATACCAATTGTAGGAACCAGATCTAGGGTTTCAGGGTTAGATCTTGAAACTTTTTCAAGATCATACAGCGGAAGACTAAAATAAATCAAAATTTATTTTCTAAAACTAGAGAATCTCTAGATCTAAGATCCTATTACATAATTATTACATAGTATTAAATCAAAAATTAAAATATATAAATATAGCATGAACTACATGTTGATCATATCAACATGTTTCTATACTACATCTAATGTATGTATTAAACAATAGATCAGATCTATTACCTTGCAAGTTAGATGTTCTAACCTCGCTGATCCGGACTTAAGGATGATGTTGCAAGCCCACATGCATCCAGCCTCTAGGAGTCGTCCACACGAGCCCACGAATCTCGATCAGAAGTCCTGCTTCAGGAAATCAGCACAGTATGCTAGTACTGCGCTGATCCTTCTTTGACGGTTGATCAGGTGCCTCCTTCTTCTTGATTTGGACTCTTCCAAAAATAAAAAGTAGAAGGAGGAGTTTCAGATCTGAGATGCTCTCAGGAAACTCAAGATGGAGGGAAGAAAGATATGAAAAAAATAACCCTAGAAGAAGACCCTCTTCTTCTTCTCGTTTCTCTCTCTAGACACCCTAACTTGTGTCTTTTATATCTCCAAGACCCAAAGGTTTTTCTCTCTAATTTTGGATGGCTCAAAGGTCTCACAAATATCTATCTTCTTTAAAACTTTTATAAAGAAACTCATTTTATACAGAGAGATATGATAGAGTCCTTGTCTAGGTCAAATACCTAGTCAAGGCTTATCCAAACATGGCAAGTTAAGGGGTGCCCAACTCTTGAGCACCTCCTCCTTATTTTCATACATGGATCACCAGTAAAGGGTACATAATATGTACCCTAAAAGCTATGAAAATTCTAAAAAAAATTTTGATAAATTCGGTACAAAATTGAAAGAGTTTTAGATTTCTAAAACTCTATCTCATAGAATTCGAAATCCAAACTTTTTCCTTTTTGATTTGATCCAAACCACCTTCCATGTAAGAAAGAAGAGAGAAGACCTTTTGTGAACATGGGAGAGACCTGGGAGAGGGCTTTTGTCACATAAAATAAGAGGAGATTGGCGTTGAATGAGAGAGAGGGCATGGGGAAGGCTTATGTGGCGCAAGGTGGAATCCTAGTCTTACTAGGATTCTATCTTATGACTTATTTTAATTTGGTTTCTCAAACCAAATCAAACAAAATTAGATCAACCCATTTAAAATAGGTCTTAACCCAATTAAAAATCTAATTTAATCAGATTAAATTAGATTTAAATCTGATTTAATTTTTTAATCAAATTAAAAATTAGATTGACCCAAGTCCTAGTTGAACTAGGACTAGTTTTTTCTTGCACTTGGCTTATCCAATAAACCAATTGGACTTGATCCAATCAAGCCCAAACCAAATTTAATTAAATCATATTTAATTAGAGTTAATCTCAGCCCATTGGCTTAATCAAATTAAGCCAATTAGCAATCAAATTGCTAATCGATCCTCCTGCAACACTTGCACTGGGTTAAATTCAATCGTATTGATCATTTAACCATAGAACGATTCTTAATCATTGATCAACCATCCGATCGGATCATGAACTCTAATGTATGTGAACTCATAGGTTCGAACCTAAGCCGGTAGCACAGGAAAAATTTTTGTACCAATCGAAGTGATCATCTAGCAATGGTACCCGACGATCGGATAGGTCGAATGTGTAGAACAACATCCTTAGAACCCATGCGGATATAGTTTTCATATAATTCATCCCCTTGACTAAAATGATCATAGGACACCCCAGAGTTCAACTGTCAACTCTGATCAGGTTGTCCACATTGTATTTCAAAATATCAAATCCATCTGATGGATTACCCTGGCCAAGATTTTGCTAAATTGAAATACAGTGACTCATTCTTCTCCAACTCTTGGAGTGGTCAATCCCATCTCGATCACACTCTGACTTCGCAAGTACTTGACTGTGCCCAGAAGCCTTCCATCCCTGAATTAAAAATTCAGTTAGTCCAGTACCAAAGCACAGTGAGTTGCTTGCAAGTCACTGAGCGATCTCAGGTCTAAGGGACACTTATACCTATATCCCATCAGAGACATTCTCGACAGCAGAATACTCTGGAGTTGGTCACGTTCAATGATGATGTACCCTTACATCTCACCTGTATGCCATACCAGTGTCTCCACACTCTTTGGTTAAGAGGACAACCAACTCATATGGCCTACAGCGACCTATGCTGGATAGAAGCTGTCGTCCTTATTAACAGCCTATCATTTGGTCATGAACTGTTTTAAGGACTAATCGATAAATCCTCTCTTTATCGAATCTAAATAGTCCTAAGGACTTCATCATAACAACGGAGTTCATTAGAAGATGAAAGCTTATGATGAAAATGCCAAATATATTTTATTTATTAACAAATCAATTATAATACTTGGTTGCTCAACCGTCAACAGCTTGACGATTGGCTTTTTGGGACATATTTTCCAACACTAATCATCGAGGTGGTTTGATCCCTGATCTGATCAGGGGTTGGACTTAGTCAGTTTCTGATTTGATTAGAATTTTATTGAGCCTAATTAAGCCTAATTATGTTGGGTTTAACTTAGTCTAATTGTGCCTAAACCTATTTTGATAAAGTTGGTTCAATTAGATTGGTTTAAAATTTCAAACCACCTTTGACTTATCTCCCTGCTCTACCTCACCTCACCTGCGCCTATTTGAATTCATGAGAAACAAGTTCTCATGAAATTTTTCCCATGCAGAAGCCTTCCCACGCCCCTCCTTTGTGCACCATTTGAGTGGATAAAGATTGGTTGGTTGGCCATTCAAATTCAAATGATGTTTGAATTTGAATGGGCAACTAACCCATGCGCCACCTTATCTATTTGTGCGCCCCTTGCTCTACACGAGAAAATATTTCTCGTGTAGACTCTCCACGCACAAAGAGCCCACGCCCATCTCTTCTCTCGCCTTGAGTGGATAAGGATAGGTTGGTTGGCATTTGAATTCAAATTTATTTTGAATTCAAGTGAGCAACCACCTAGCTTTATCCTCTCACCGGTGAAGACGTGGTCTTGCACTGTTTTAAAAAGGGAAGAGAAGGTGGGGCATGCACATGACTTTCTTAGAGAAAAAGGGTGGTGTGAGAAAGGGCATCTGCGTGAGAAAAGAAAAGAAAAAGAAGAGAAAGGAAAAGAAGAGAGAAAGGGCGCAGGGTCATCTCTGAGTACCCTAGGATTTCTGCCTAGGGTTCGAGAAGTGAGAAGATGAGCTACGAGTGTCGTGAGCCCACCAAACTTTAGAAAGAGCTTCATCAATCTCTCTACTATCTTTGCTGATGATCCAGAGTATTCAAAGAATCGACAAACATCGATCGAAGGAGTTTGATCAGCATCAGCCATCGAAAGGATTCTGCAATGAACTAGCATTCGTGAGGAGCCGATCAGATCGGGAGCTTCATGTGGATGATCCACAGAGGTCAGACATACTGTGTGGCTATATTATGATGATCAGACTATCCCGACGGTGATCAGGCTGCGGTGATCGACTACCTGCACGAAGGTAATGTGTTCTGAACACATAATAGTAAAATGTTTACTATAGAATTCAAAATTTAAATTTAAATGCATGCTATATATATCATATTTAGATCTTTATGCAGGATTAATATATATTAATTAATTAGATTAATTAATAATTTTTACTATAAAATTATAATTTTGAAAAAATTTTAAAATTATCGTTTTACCCCTACATTGAAATTTTCACAAATGGTATCAGAGCAGGTTTCAAAATATGATATACATTTGCATGCGTAGATTAAGTAGTAATCTAAAAGTTTAAATTTGATATTTGAAATTCAAAATTTAAAATTTAAAATTTAAAATTTAAAATTTGAAATTTAAATTTTGAAATTGATATATTTAGATATACTTGATCCAAGTAGCAAGTAGTCTAATTGGGTTGGTTGTCATGGTCGTCCGATCATAGGAGAAAAGTAAGGTTTAAAGGCCCTCTCCTCTCATTCGATGGGGTTCTCCTATGGTGGTAGGGGTGCTGAGCGATTATATCCCATGCAGACGAAGCAACGAAAGGACTTAATTGTAAAAGTTCAAGTGTGAAATTTATCATGAATGTGTTAGATTAGATCTAAATGAATATTCATGATTTATTTTGATTGAGTTATTTTCTGTTATGTAATTAGCAATAGGATTGCTGTTTATGAAATATGCTGATCCGTTTGTGAAATGAGTCAACACATTTGGTGAACAAAAAATAAAACCTTTCAAATTTGAAAATTATTTTTGAAATACCAAACCCTGACCCATCAGCCCAAATACTTAATTAAAAGAATTAAGTGTTGTCTAGTTGGTCTAGAATTATGAATTAAGACCTAAGACAATTGCATAAACTTGTGGGTCAATGGGTTAGATGGATTAGGTCCATAATTGGGTTGACCTATGGTTAGCTTAAAGAAATAGACTAAATTAGAGTAATTGGTCAAATCTAATCAAAAGTTGAATTAGATTAGGTTAAAGACACTCTAGACTCAACTCCAATAGTTGTAGTTGAATGGGTCCATATCTTTAACTAGACCAAGATGGACTTAATTCATAGCTACGCGGTGGAACCCTATTTACTAAATTGATCAAATTAAAACTAATGAACTGGTTGGTGTCTAAGGTAAGTTCAGCAGTCTGACCAGTAGTTTTTAACTGGGAGCTACTCGCATTGATTCGATCTCTGACGAGTTAATGGCATATCCCTTCCACTGATCTCACTTACCTGGCCAACTTGGTGAGTTAGATTTTTGATTAGATCACTTGGTGATTAGGGCTCACCCATGTCATTAGGTAAATCAGTGTGACTGATTTAGATGCTCCTAATGTCAGTTTTAATTAAATCTTTTTTTAATCTGACTTGGTGAAGTTAGTGGGAGGATTGAAATTGGCTGGTTAATTTTTTCTCTTCTATCCTTTAATAAAATTCTCAAAAATTATTAGGTTCCTAAAAATGATTAAGTTATAGTGATAACTAAGTCATAGCCTCCCATTAAGTGAGTGATAATGAGTCCATTAGTTTAATAATCACTGGAGGCCTAAAGGCCTGGTGTTTATTGACTAATGAAATTATCATTCATAATATGATAATTTGGTTGAGTCTTCTGATGGTGGTCAGGTTGGCCGGCCAACGTCGGGCCTGATCATTTATTGATCAGATTCACCAAATCATGTTAATGGTTGGACCTAACCAGGTCTTTTCAGTGGAGGCCAAAGCCAACGATTAGGTTCTAGGATAAAATTAATTACTAGAAGTTGTTTAGAGAAACAACTGGTTATGAACCTACCCATAGATGCACATGGGTTGACCAACCAAAGTTGGGCTCGTGTGTGGTTTGTGTGGATTCTAGTACCCACTAAAGAATTAAAGTAATTCCTTAAATTCGAGGTTGAGGCTACTGTTGCCCAGCTATGCAACCCAAGAGGGGGGGTGAATTGGGTTTCTAAAAATTTTAAGCCCAACAAATAACTTATGAAGAACAAAACAATGGCTTTAAATCAATATTAATTACCTAAAGTAGTATTACAAGGATATAATAAAGAAATAAGATAAAGCGATAAAGCACACCACAAACACAAGGATTTATAGTGGTTCGGTGCTAACCTTGCACCTACATCCACTCCCCAAGATCCCACTTGGGAATTTCAATCCACTATCCTTTGTATTCAACCCGAATACAAAACGTCGGAAACTCCGACACTAGCTATCCCAAGCTAGAATACAAGATGTCGGAAACTCCGACCCTAGCTATCCCAAGCTAGAACACTTGTTTCCCGAGTACAAGCAAACCCAAAACACTCCGATTTTAGGTTCGGATCAACCTTTCCTTGTTTTGGAAATCCTCCAAAAACAAGAGCAAAAACTCACAAAGAGTAAGAATATTTAGAGCACAGATGAATACAATAACAGCTCCTTAAATGAGCAAATATAACAATAAAAGCTTTACTCAAATGAAGAACCCCTTTTTCAAATTTTCTCAAGATGAATGAACGGTTGAACGCTTGAGAAGAGGTTGATTGTTGATTGAAGATCTCTTGAAAGCTTTGAACGATCTCTAGATCAAGGTTGAAACGATAGGCGTGAAGAATTCTCTCCTTGAAAGATCTTCTTTTTCTCTTTCACAATCTCTCTGGTATATTGTGGATCCTCTCTCTTTTTCTCTATGGATATTTCGTTGATCTCAGGCTTTTTCTTGCAAATTTTGGATCCTCTCTTTTGTTCTTCTCTTTTTCCTCCTTTTCTCTTCTTTTTTACTTTTGATTTCACATTTGATCCGCTATTTAATCTGCAATTTCTTTCATCAAATTAAGCATTTTGTGGCATTAGAAGCAAGAGAAAACAATTTAGGCAGATAAAGAGTCGTTAGAGGATTTTTAGGAAGCATAAATGGCAATTAAAATGGGCAAAAAAATAGCCGTTGCTGACATTTCCCATCGCAGGGGTCAACTCATGAGTCGACTCATGCTTCAGGGGTCGACTCATGAGTCGACCTCTGTTGCAAAAACCAGAGAATGCTTTTCTGGAATTTCTTGGCTCAAATTAGCAGGGGTCGACTCATGAGTCGACTCATGCCTTGTGGGTCGACTCATGAGTCGACTCACAGGTCGTGCCAAGCCAGAAAACTAGCGTGCCAAGAAGAATTTTTGCGTGCCAATCAGCTCACAGTGCCATGAGTTGACTCATGAGTCGACTCATGCACTTCAAACCTTCATAACTTCAAAAATATAAGTCCAAACACAATGAAATTTTCACCAATAGATTTCAAATTATTTGTTCTACCAAATGGTACTATCAAATCAGGATTTTAGTGAAATTATGATTTTGCCCTTGAAGAGCATAAGAACTTTTTTATTTTAAGATATTGTATCCCTTCAATCTGCTTTGTAATCATCAAAATCAATCTAGGAGCAACAATCTCCCCCTTTTTGATGATGACAAAATATATGAACAAAAATATTTATGTTAAAGCATTAATTTCAAAAGAATCCATTATAGGTGTATATGCTTGAAGAGAGTATGATTCTTTTGGCATGTAATATAAATGCAAAAATAGTTTGTCCATTTTCTTAAAGATTTGAAAAGGGTATTAGATTATTTTGAGTTCAAGATATATCAGAGCAAGAGAAGATAAATAACTTTTTCTATGTATCAGAGCAAAAATAATTTTTACAATGATATCAGAAAAGATTTTATAATGTATCAGAGCAAGAAAAATTTTAATGTATCAGAGAAAATTTCATACAGTATCAGAGCAAATGTTATAATATATTAGAGAAACATTCACACTGTATCGGATCAAATGTTATCATGTATCGGATCAAGTTGAAAGAAATTGTAGGATGTATCAGAGTAAAATAAATTTCTTATTGATGTATCAAGGTGAGTAAAATTTCAAAAGCAAGTTTGAATATCAGAGCTTATATATAAAAAAAATACTTATTTGCATTGTACTTATGATTTTGCTTTTGATGGATAACTTTTTGTTAAAGTTCTGTCTGATACCAAATTTTGATACCAAAATTTCTTAAAGTTTTGTTTAATCTTTCAATCTTTGTTTTTGTCTAATTTCTCCAATATTTGTTTAATTTCTTCAATATTTATTTTAATTTAATTTCTCCCCCTTTTTCTCATAATTTAGGGTTTTGCTTTTTGTCTAATTTCAATTTTTGTTTAATTTTAATTTCTCCCCCTTTTTGACATCATCAAACATAGTTAACTCTTTCTTTTCTTTTTTTTTTCTGAAATATTCTTTAATTTCTTCCTCTTTAGAGTTTTTCACAGATGTTTGCTCCCCCTTAATATAGCAATTATCAATAGCAAACAACAACAAGGAGAAGATAATATTTCAATAGATGTATCAGAGATTGAAATATAACCAAAATATAATCATTACAAAGAGGTAGAAATATAGGTAAAAGATGATTCCATTAATATTATAATTGTTTCAATACATAAAATTCAACCAGCTAAATGTCAATACATGGCCCCAAGGTATAGATCCTGGAACAAGATACTAACTCCTAAGATCTAGATAAGTCAATGATCAGAGTCATCAGATATAGTATGAGAAGATGATGGATCAGAAGTGCGTCCTCTACCCCGTCTGCCTCTGCCACGAGTAGGAGAACGAGATGAACTGGGAGGCTGAGAACGCTGAGATACTAGGGCTGATATCATGAGTCTGATAGAATCAAGTACGTTCAGTGCTCTGGAAACAGATTGAAGTAGAGCAGTGAACTGGGTGGTAGCATGCTCACTCGATCCTCTGATCTCTTTCCTCAATAGCTCATATCCACCTTCTAATGCTCCTCTGAGCCTTCCAGCCTCTGCAGTGAGGTCTGTGACCTCAATAGTAGACTCCTGTGGCTGGGGATGGGCCAATGCAAGAACTTGCCCCTGCAAGTCAAGAACTTTGCCAGTAAGTCTCCAGACTGTATCCTCAAGCTGCTGTATCCTGACGGACTGATCTGAAATCATCTGAAATACAGTAGAGATGTGGGGAGTAATGGTCTGATCAGAAGAAGTAGCTCCAGGTGCAAAAGAAGTACTACTCCACTGGCTAGACAACAAAGAAGCCACACGCTGAGATATATGCTCGATCTGATCATCAGCCAGTCTGAACTCTGATGGAGGTGCTCTGCTCTCTGACTAATACACTGGTGTGGGCATCCTAGTAAACTCAGAAGGGCCAGCCTCAGTATCAGGAATGAACTGGGTATCTGGTGAAGCTGCCCTGAAATCATGTACAGGAGAAGATGGACCTTCTTCTTCTACTCTGCCTTCAGTTCTGTCTTCAGCTCTTTCCTCAGCTCTCTCCTCAGCTCTTTCTTCTGAGCCCTTGATCCAACCACCAACAGTCTTTGTAATTCCCATTCGGTGCAGGCTGTGTTGGTTGAAAGTGTCCACATGTGAGAGCTTGGTAGGTGTCTCCCCCTCACAGCTAACTCCAAACCTCCTAAGTGCAGGGAGGTTTAGGGGGGTCTGAGTGATGATATGAAACATGACACATACATCTCTGCCAGATAGTAAGTCATGTCTACCACTCCTAGGAAAGAATAGTTTTGTCACAATCTGATGCAGGACCCTCATCTCAATGGATAATAGCTTTGCTTCCAATTTGTTTAAATTTCCAGAAAAATCTTCTCCTAAGATAATTCTGATCCCTTCTTCTTTAATTGAGAGTTCCATATATGAGTATCCTTCACTAGGCAACTGAAGTATCTCTCCCAATATCCTAGAATCCAAACAGATGTCAATCCCCTTTACAGTTGAAGTCACAGACCCGTTTCCATAATTTAGGTTCTGGTAGAACTCTCTGACTAGATCAACAAAGGTGACTTCCTTAAGAGAGCAATAAAGTTCCCATCCTTGATTTTTGATCTTGGTAGCAAAAGTAAAGCCTTCTTTCTCAAAGAACCGAAAATCTATATTTTTTCCGGTTTCTACTTTTCTATCAGAAAGAAGATTTACACTGGGGCTTATGGAGGATTGAGAGGGACCTTGAGCAGGTACTGAAACTGGATTGGGAACAGTGGAAGACTGAGCATGCCTTTTCTTTCGGACAATTTCCTCAGGCTCTCGGATTGATTTCCTCCTTTGGGGAAGTTTCATCTTTGGAGCCATATCCAATAAAGTAGCAGACAAGAAGACTAGAATTCAGTGGAGGAGGGATCACAAAAGAGTAAAGAAGAATTTTGGTGGAGAAAAGAAGTGGATTTTGAATGAACGGTGAAGTTCTAGGGCACGTTCCACCCACGCCTATCACTGCGAGAAAGCACAGAAAAGTCCTTTTCAAGGAGGCAATTTTTGGTGGAGAATTGCCTCAGAATTGATCCTTGGATTTGGAGCAAAAAGAGTTGGAGAGGACGGCTTTCGGAAGGAAGACGACGAGAAGATGAGTCGTCTCATAAGCAGGGTTTCCCGTTTTAAAAACAATGAACCCGATGGAAGTTGGTGGGATTTACAAGTTTGCCATTGAGTCGACTCATGGGGGTCGACTCATGAAGTTCAGAAATTCAAAAAAAAATGCAAATAAATTCTAGAAAAATTTGAAATTTTGGGAGAAGGAATTTTGCTCAATGATAAGTTTTTAGAGAGATAAACCTGAGCTTTTGGGACTAGGATAGATGTTGAAAATTGAGCTCTAAGAGTTTTTGACATCTATTCTTTGGAAATTGAGAAATTTCAGACAAATGGATCTAGAATTCCTAGATTTCTCCTAATTTCACAGAATCTTTCCTCACTAAGGGCCTTTGTAAAGATATCAGCTAATTGATTTTCAGTGCAAACATATTCAAGAATTATATTTTTGTTTTGAACATGTTCTCTTATAAAATGATGTCTTATTTCAATATGTTTGGATCTTGAGTGTTGTATTGGATTTTTAGATAGATTTATGGCACTTGTATTGTCACATTTTATTGGAGTTTCATTAAGTTTGATTCCAAAATCTTCGAGTTGTTGCTTAATCCACAAGATTTGAGCACAACAACTTCCGGCTGCAATGTATTCGGCCTCAGCCGTAGATAGTGCCACCGAATTTTGTTTCTTGCTAAACCATGAGATTAGGTTAACTCCAAGAAATTGGCAAGTTCCACTTGTGCTTTTTCTATCTAATTTACATCCAGCAAAATCAGCATCAGAATATCCTAACAAATTAATTTGTGAGTCCTTAGAGTACCATAACCCTATAGTTTGTGTACCATTTAAGTATCTAAGGATTCTTTTAACAGCATTCAAATGAGATTCCTTAGGATTAGATTGATATCTTGCACATAAGCAAACACTAAACATGATATCAGGCCTACTTGCAGTTAGATATAATAATGAGCCAATCATACCTCTGTAGTATTTTAAGTCTACGCTTTTACCTTCATCATCCTTGTCAAGCTTACTTGAGGGACTCATTGGTGTGCCAATAGGTTTACAGTTCTCCATTCCAAATCTTTTGAGTAGTTCCTTGGTGTACTTGCTTTGGGTGATGGAGATTCCCTCTTTTGATTGTTTGATTTGGAGTCCAAGAAAGAAAGTGAGTTCTCCCATCATGCTCATCTCGAACTCTCCCTGCATAAGCTTAGCAAAGTCTTGACAAAGGGATTCATTAGTAGACCCAAAAATTATGTCATCAACATAAATTTGTATAATTAGCATATCATTTTGGTTTCTTCTAATAAATAGGGTTGTGTCTACATTGCCTCTTGAGAAACCATTATTTAGTAGAAATTTGCTTAGCCTTTCATACCATGCTCTAGGTGCTTGTTTTAGACCATATAAAGCTTTATTTAATCTAAAGACATGATTGGGAAAAGCATGATTTTCAAATCCTGGGGGTTGTTCTACATATACTTCTTCAGAAATATATCCATTTAAAAAAGCACTTTTAACATCCATTTGAAACAGTTTGAATTTCATAAAGCAAGCATAAGCAAGTAGAAGTCTAATGGCTTCTAATCTAGCAACAGGTGCAAAGGTTTCATCAAAATCAATTCCTTCTTCTTGATTATATCCCTTAGCAACCAGTCTTGCTTTATTTCTAATTACATTTCCATGCTCATCTAACTTGTTTCTAAAGACCCATTTTGTGCCAATTATTGAATAATCTTTAGGTCTTTTCACTAAGGTCCAAACATTATTTCTTTCAAATTGACTGAGTTCTTCTTGCATAGCATTAATCCAGTTATGATCATTTTCAGCTTCTTCAAAAGTTTTAGGTTCAAGTTGAGATACAAAAGCACAATGATTAAGTACATCTCTAAGTGAAGAACGTATTTTTACCCCATGCATAGGATTACCGATAATTAATTCCTTAGGGTGGTTGTGAACATACCTCCATTCCTTGGGTAAGTCATTTGTACCTTGAGGTTGTTCTTGAATTTCTTCACCTTTCTCATTTTGTTCATCTTCTTGATCCTTGTCTTCTGGAGTTGCTGAATCTTTCAGAGTGATCTCCTTCATACCTTCTATTAGTGGATCTGCATCATCAACACCCTCATTCTTCCTTGAAGGAGGATCGTTAGATTCATCAAAGACAACATGTATGGACTCCTCAACTACTAAGGTTCTTTTGTTGAACACTCTAAATGCTTTACTAGTGGAGGAGTAACCTAGAAGGATTGCTTCATCTGATTTTGCATCAAATTTACCAAGTTTTTCTTTGCCATTATTTAATACAAAACATCGGCAACCAAAAACATGAAAATAGGCAATATTTGATTTTCTTCATTTCCAAAGTTCATAGGGGGTTTTCTTTAAAAATTATCTTATTAAAGCACGATTTAAAATGTAACATGCTGTGTTAATAGCTTCCGCCCAAAAATATTTTGGAAGGTTGATTTCACAGAGCATGGTACGGGCCATTTCTTCTAAAGTTCTATTTTTCCTTTCAACTACCCCATTCTGTTGGGGTGTCCTAGGAGCAGAGAAGTTGTGGCCAATTCTATTTTCATCACAAAAATTTTCAAAGTCATGATTTTCAAATTCTGTTCCATGATCACTTCTAATATTTTGAATTGAAAACCCTTTTTCATTAGTGACTTTTCGATGAAATTTCGTGAAAATTTGAAAAGTTTCATTTTTGTGAGCTAAAAAGAAAACCCAAGTAAAACGAGAGTAATCATCAATTCTTACAAATCCATATCATTTTCCTCCTAGACTAGTGGTTTTAGTTGGTCCAAATAAATCCATATGTAAGAGCTCTAAAGGTCTAGAAGTTGAAATAGTATTTTTGGATTTAAATGATACTCTAGTTTGTTTACCTAATTGGCATGCATCACAAATTCTATCCTTTTCAAAATTCAATTTTGGCAAACCGAGAACTAAATCCTTTTTGATTAATTTTGAAAGAGAATGCATGCTAATATGTGCAAGTCTACGATGCCACAGCCAACTAGTCTCATTTATTTTAGCATTTAAGGAAACTAGGCATTGCATGTCTAATTTAGTTAAATCATTCAAGTCTACCATATAAACATTGCCATGCCTATGTCCTATAAATTTAATGCCATCGTTAATAGGACTCATCACAATGCATACAGTTGATTCAAAACTTACTTTATACCCTTTATCACAGAATTGACTAATGCTGAGTAAGTTATGCTTTAAACCTTTAACAAGTAAAACATTCTCAATGTATTTGGAGGGAGTGATACCAATGTTACCTATTCCGATGATCTTTCCTTTGCCATTATCTCCAAAGGTGACCATCCCTCCATCCTTAGCATCAAGCGTGATGAATTGTGATTCATCACCAGTCATGTGTCTCGAGCATCCGCTGTCAAAATACCATTTCCTGTTCCTTCTTGAGATGCTAGACACACCTGCAAGTACAGATCAAGTTTCTGTCTTAGGTACCCAAGCTTTCTTGGGTCCTTTCAGGTTAGTCAGAATGGTTCCTTTTGAAACCCATATTTTCTTTGTGTTTGCATATTTGTTAATAAGACATGTGTATGATTTATGTCCTATTCTTCCACATTTAAAACAAGTAATATTTGTAGGCTTTTTGCTTGAATAATTTGCATAAATATCCTTCAAAAATTTTTGTTTCTTCAGGGGTTTATAACCAAGTCCAGCCTTATCATATATAGCTTTCTGATTATCAAGGATCATATTTAGCTTGTTTGAACTTAAGGTGAACTTATCTACCATAGATTTCAGCCTATTAATTTCATCCTTAAAGTTTTGATTTTCTTGAAGCAATGTGAATTTTTCAATTGAAAGAATTTCAGCTTGTTTCACTAAGGACTGATTTTCCAATTTCAGCTCTTTGTTTTTCTTCCCTAGTTTCTTTAATTCATCAATTGAATCATAGAATGCTTCATGCAATTCTTCAAAAGTAAATTCACTAGTGGATTCAGAAGTTACCTCATTTTCATGTGCCATCAGGCACAGATTGGCTTGTTCGGTTGAGGTTTCTTCGTCGGAGCTTGAGTCATCACTCGCACTCCAGGTCGCCATCATTGCCTTCTTTTTGAATTTCTTTGGACCTTTCTTCAATTGAGGACATTCGGATCTGAAATATCCTGGCTTCTTGCACTCGTAGCATATAGGGGTTTGATCTTTCTCCTTTTCTATGCTTTGATCCTCTTTTGTAAATTTCTTTCTCATCCCTTGTTTCCTTTTTCTTAGAAACTTCTTGAATTTCCGGGTGATGAGAGCCATCTCCTCATCCTGATCTTCATCTTCAGAGTCATCTGTTTCATAATCAGGTGAAGTTGTGGATTTGAGGGCAATGGTTCTTTTCTTTTTGATTTCATCCTCTTGATGTTGCATCATGCTAAGTTCATGAGTCATCAAGGATCCAAGAAGCTCTTCTAGAGGTAGAGTGTTCAAGTCCTTTGCTTCTTGGATGGCAGTCACCTTGGCTTCCCAAGTTCTTGGCAGTGACCTGAGAATCTTCCTTACAAGTTCACTGTTAGTATAAGATTTGCCAAGACTCTTTAAACCATTGATTATATCAGTAAAACGAGTAAACATAGCAGTTATGGACTCATCATGCTCTATTTTGAACAATTCATATTTATGTACAAGCATGTTTATTTTAGACTCTTTTACTTGATTTGTTCCCTCATGGGTGACTTCTAACCTATTCCATATTTCTTTAGCAGATGCACAAGTAGAAATGCGATTAAATTCACTAGCATCTAGTGCACAATAAAGAACATTCATAGCTTTGGCATTTAATTGTGCCAATTTCTTGTCAACCTCATCCCATTCTTTCTCGGATTTGGTTGACTCCTCACCATCTATAATCTTGGTGGGTGTGTGAGGACCATTCACTATGATACTCCACATATCATAGTCGAGTGCTTGTATGAAAATCTTTATCCGAGCTTTCCAATAGGTGTAATTAGACCCATTGAAAAGTGGAGGTCAGTTTGTTGATTGCCCCTCAGCTAGAAAGTTCCAACATGGGTTGCCATAGATCTTTGGCTCTTTGATTGTTAGATCAAAGAAGGGCTAGAGCACTGGCTCTGATACCACTTGTTGCCCAGCTATGCAACCCAAGAGGGGGGGTGAATTGGGTTTCTAAAAATTTTAAACCCAACAAATAACTTATGAAGAACAAAACAATGGCTTTAAATCAATATTAATTACCTAAAGTAGTATTGCAAGGATATAATAAAGAAATAAGATAAAGTGATAAAGCACACCACAAACACAAGGATTTATAGTGGTTCGGTGCTAACCTTGCACCTACATCCACTCCCCAAGATCCCACTTGGGAATTTCAATCCACTATCCTTTGTATTCAACCCGAATACAAAACATCGGAAACTCCGACACTAGCTATCCCAAGCTAGAATACAAGATGTCGGAAACTCCGACCCTAGCTATCCCAAGCTAGAACACTTATTTTTCGGGTACAAGCAAACCCAAAATACTCCGATTTCAGGTTCGGATCAACCTTTCCTTGTTTTGGAAATCCTCCAAAAACAAGAGCAAAAACTCACAAAGAGTAAGAATATTTAGAGCACAGATGAATACAATAACAGCTCCTTAAATGAGCAAATATAACAATAAAAGCTTTACTCAAATGAAGAACCCCTTTTTTAGATTTTCTCAAGATGAATGAACGGTTGAACGCTTGAGAAGAGGTTGATTGTTGATTGAAGATCTCTTGAAAGCTTTGAACGATCTCTAGATCAAGGTTGAAACGATAGGCGTGAAGAATTCTCTCCTTGAAAGATCTTCCTTTTCTCTTTCACAATCTCTCTGGTATATTGTGGATCCTCTCTCTTTTTCTCTATGGATATTTCGTTGATCTCGGGCTTTTTCTTGCAAATTTCGGATCCTCTCTTCTGTTCTTCTCTTTTTCCTCCTTTTCTCTTCTTTTTTACTTTTGATTTCACGTTTGATCCGCTATTTAATCTGCAATTTCTTTCATCAAATTAAGCATTTTGTGGCATTAGAAGCAAGAGAAAATAATTTAGGCAGATAAAGAGCCGTTAGAGGATTTTTAGGAAGCATAAATGGCAATTAAAATGGGCAAAAAAATAGCCGTTGCTGACATTTCCCGTCGCAGGGGTCGACTCATGAGTCGACTCATGCTTCAGGGGTCGACTCATGAGTCGACCTCTGTTGCAAAAATCAGAGAATGCTTTTCTGGAATTTCTTGGCTCAAATTAGCAGGGGTCGACTCATGAGTCGACTCATGCCTTGTGGGTCGACTCATGAGTCGACTCACAGGTCGTGCCAAGCCAGAAAACTAGCATGCCAAGGAGAATTTTTGCGTGCCAATCAGCTCACAGTGCCATGAGTTGACTCATGAGTCGACTCATGCACTTCAAACCTTCATAACTTCAAAAATATAAGTCCAAACACAATGAAATTTTCACCAATAGATTTCAAATTATTTGTTCTACCAAATGGTACTATCAAATCAGGATTTTAGTAAAATTATAATTTTGCCCTTGAAGAGCATAAGGACTTTTTCATTTTAAGATATTGTATCCCTTCAATCTGCTTTGTAATCATCAAAATCAATCTAGGAGCAACAGCTACCAGTTCATAAAAATACTGAGAGAAACTTTAGACTAAAGTTCAAGTCTTTAGTATTAATAATTTATGTACTAATAAAGGTCTGATTTTTTTTTATGTAGCTATGGCCACTACCCTGTCGCTCCGATCATTATTAGATAATGACAAGCTCATGGGATCTAATTTTGATAGCTGGTATTGAAAATTGAAAATCATCCTTGAGCATGAGCGGATCCTTCATGTAGCAACTGTGGGAATTTCAGTGCAGGGGTAAAACAGTAATTTTAAAACTTTTTCAAAATTATAATTTTATAGTAAAAATTATTAATTAATCTAATTAATTAATATATATTAACCCTACACAAGGATCTAAATATGATATATATAGCATGCATTTAAATTTAAAATTTAAACTTCTACAGTAAATATTTTACTATTATGTATTCAGAACACATTACCTTCGTGCAGATAATCGATCGCTGCAGTCTGATCACCATTTAAAAGGTTTGATCATTGTAATATAGCCACACAGTATATCTGGCCTCTGTGGATCATCCACATGGAGCTTCCGATCTGATCGGCTCCTCACGAATGCTAATTCATCGCAGAATCCTTTTGACGATTGATGCTGATCGAACTCCTTCGATCGGTGTCTATCGATTCCTCAGATACTCCAGATCGTCAGCAGAGATAGTAGAGAGGTTGATGAAGCTCTTTCTGAAGTTTGGTGGGCTCACGACACTCATAGCTCACCTTCTCACTTCCCGAACCCTAGGCAAAAACCCTAGGGTACTCACAGAAAACCTTGCGCCCACTTTCTTTCTTTTCTTTTCTCTCAGAATCTTTTGAACTTCCAATCTCATGCACAAGGCCTTCTCACACAACCTTCTATCTTAGATAAATTGTGTGCATGCCCCACCTTCTCTTTCCTTTTAAAACAGTGCAAGATCGCATCTTCACCGTGTGAGAGGATAAAGCTAGGTGGTTGCTCACTTGAATTCAAATCGAATTTGAATTCAAATGCCAATCAACTTATCCTTATCCACTCAAGGCATGAGAAGGGAGGGACGTGGGCTTCTTTGTGCGTAAAGAGTTTACACGAGAAACTTTTTCTCGTGTGGAGGAAGTGCCGCACAAGTGGATAAGGTGGCGCATGGGATTAGTTGTCCATTCAAATTCAAACTTCATTTGAATTTGAATGGCCAACCAACCATCTTTATCCACTCAGATGGTGCACATAAGAGGGGAGTGGGAAGGCTTCTGCATGGGAGAAAATTCATGAGAACTTATTTCTTGGGAATTCAAATAGGCGCAGGTGAGGTGAGGTGGCACAGGGAGATAAGTCAAGGTGGTTTCAAACCTAATTGAACCAACTTTATTAAAATAGGTTAGACACAATTAGACTAAATTAAACTCAACACAATTAGGCTTAATTAGGCTCAATAAAATCTTAATCAAATTAGAAATTGACTAAGCCCAACCCCTGATCAGATCAGGGACCAAACCACCTCAGCGATTAGGTCAACTCTTAACCTAATCGGGTCAAACCCAACTGAATCCAATTCAATTGGACTTGATCCAAAAATAATTACTCAATCAAATTGAGTTAATTAATGATCAAATTACTAATTAAATCTCTCATAAATACTAAGTCCATCGATATGAAACCTTGATAGTCCCAAACCAGTGGGACTCTTGACCCCGGTATCCATAATGTGTGGAACTCATGATCAAAGAATTCTGATTCTCAATCATAGAGTTTCAGACATGTAAGACTCAGAGTCTTCAAGAATTAAGACTCTTGGTCGAAGAGTCTCAGTCCAGTGGGACTCTTCACTAGCCATCAGATCAGATAGGAACCTCTAATGTGTGTGACCCTGCAGGTTTGAACCTAAGCCGGTAGCACAGGAATCAATTCCCGTACTAATCGAAGTGACCATCTAACAATGGTATCTGATGTTCGGATAGGTCGAATAGTCGCAATCACAATACTCAGAACCTACACGAATATGGTTACTATATAATTCATCCCTTTTGACCCTTGTGTATAGGACGACTCAGGATTAAACTGTCAACCCTAATCAGATCATTCGAATCATGCTCAACTCAATTAGTCCTGTGATTCCTCACTAGGACTACCCTGGTCAAGGTTTTACTAAATTAAAACATGACTGTACACAGCTCCTGAACTGGAGTGGTCAGTTCTATCTTGACACACGCACCGACAAGTCAAGTACTTGACTACACCCAGTAGCCTTCCGTCACTGAATTAGAAATTCAGGTAGTGCAATGCCTAAGTATAGTGAGTTGCTTGCAACTCATTGTGGCGGTCTCAGATCGGAGGGACATTTATACCCATATCCCATCGGAGCAAATCTTGACAGCAGATAAAGCTTCGGAGTCGGTCACGTTCAGTGCAGATGTACCCTTACATCTCACCTGTATGCCATACCAGTGTCTCCACACTCCTCGGTTAAGAGGACAACCAATCCATATGGCACACAACAACCTATGCTTGATAAACATTGTTGTCCTTGGTAACAACGTATCATTTGGTCGCGAACAGGTTTGAGGACTAAACGATAAATCCTCCTTTGTCGAGTCTAAATAGTCCTAAGGACTTCACCACAACACAGGAGTTCATTAGAAGATGAAATAATTTGTGATGAAAAATACTCAAATAACTTTTATTTATTTATAATTCATATATTAATATAGAAAAGAGCACAACCGTCAACAGGATAACGATTGGCTTTGGGATACTATTTCCAACAATCTCCCACTTGGCCTAAAGCCAATCGGTGTAGTATCTAATACCCATCTTCGATTTGAAGTCGTCGAACTCCTTCACCGCAATAGCTTTAGTGAATGGGTCGGCCATTTTCTCCTTTCTGTCGATCTTCTGAAGATCGATGTCACCTCTATCTATGATTTCTCGGATGAGATGGTAGCGACGCAGAATATGCTTCATCTGCTGATGTGCCTTTGATTCCTTCGCCTGAGCAATGGCCCCTGAGCTGTCACAGTAGAGCAGAATTGGACCAACAAGGGAGGGTGCTACTCCGAGATTGGTGATGAATTTCCTCAGCCACACCACTTCTTTAGCAGCATCTGATGCAGCGACATACTCTGCCTTGCAAACTGAATCAGCCACAGTGTGCTGCTTGGAACTCTTCCAGCAGACAGCCCCACCATTAAGGGTAAAAATAAATCCCGACACACTCTTGCTGTCATCATGATCAGACTGAAAACTGAAGTCTATAAACCCCATAAGTCTTAAGTTCGATTCACCATAAACAAGCCACTGATCCTTAGTATTTCTTAAATACTTCATGATGGTTTTAACAACCTTCCAGTGATTCTCTCCTGGATCAGATTGGTATCTACTCACTACCCCTAGTGACTATGCCACATATGGTCGTGTACATATCATGGCGTACATGATAGATTCCACTATCGAAGTATATAAAATTCTACCCATATACTCTCTCTCTTGAGGTGTTGTCAGACAATCCCTCTTCGAGAGAAAAATTTCATGGCCTATCGGTAGATAGCCTTTTTTGAAATTCTCCATGCTGAACCTTTTCAGCATAGTATCAATGTACGTGGACTGGGATAAGCCAAGCAACCTTTTAGATCTATCCCTATAGATCCTCATCCCTAGGATGTAGGAAGCTTCTCCCAGATCCTTCATGAAGAACTGTGACGACAGCCAAATCTTTATTCCCTGTAATGCAGGGACATCATTCCCGATTAAGAGAATATCATCCACATACAATATAAGAAATACCAGTACTGGACCATTAGCCCACTTATAAATATAGAGTTTTCTTCATTCTTAACGAAGCCATACGTCTTGATCGTCCTATCAAAATGTATGTTCCAACTCTGGGATGCTTGCTTAAGTCCATAAATGGACCTCTGTAGCCTGCACACCTTAGACTCATCTGTGGATGTGAACCCTTCAAGTTGTATCATATACACCTCTTCATCCAGCTCTCCATTTAGGAAAGCTATCTTCACATTCATCTGCCAGATTTTATAGTCCAGATGGGCAGCTATCGCAAGCATAATCCGAATGGATTTGAGCATTGCCACAGGAGAAAACATCTCATCATAGTCTATACCATAACGTTGACGATATCCTTTGGCAACCAGACGGGTTTTATAGATCTCCACCTTTCTATCTGCGCCCCTCTTCCTCTTGAAGACCCACTTACACCCTATGAATTTTACTCCTTTGGGTGGGTCAACCAATGTCCACACATCGTTGACCTTTATAGACTCCATTTCAGATTTCATGGCCTTTAGCCATTTCTCAGAGTCAGGTCTCTGCATTGCATCTATGTAGGTGATCGGATCCTCATCGTTTTCATCAAGTTCGATAGGATTGCCATCTCAGACCAAAAAACCATAGTATCTATCTGGTTGACGTGGTACTCTACCAGACCGCCTTAAGGGTGCAGGAACAATAGGCTCTGGATCTGATCTAACCAAATCCGGTTCAGGTTCAGCAACTTGTGTCGATTTTTCCACTTGCCGAACTTCTTCAAGTTCAACCTTAGAGGCAACAGTCCTGTTGGGTATAAAATACCCACAGCCGAAGTCCTTAGCAGAATCAGCTCAAGGAGGACTCTGCCCGGACTCCTACGGGAACCGGGCTCCGATCATAGCATCAACTCCAAGAGGACTCCGCCCGGACTCCTACGAGAGCCGGGCTTCATCCTCGACTCCAACGGCTGCAGACAAACTTCGTCCGGACTCCTACGGGAGCCGGACTCCGTCGACAACTTCAACCGCAAGTAGACTCCGCCCGGACTCCTACGGAGCCGGGCTCCATCCTCGACATCAACTGTCGGTAAGCCTTGTCCGGACTCCTACGGGAGCCGGACTTCACCTTTAACTTTAATTGCAGGAAGACTCCGCCCGGACTCCTACGAGAGTCGGGCTTCTCCTCGACTCCAACGGCTGCAGACAGACTTCGTCCGGACTCCTACAGGAGCCGACTCCGCCGACAACTTCAACCGTAAGTAGACTCCGCCCGGACTCCTACGGGAGCCGGGCTCCGTCCTCGACATCAACTGCCGGTAAGCCTTGTTCGGACTCCTACGGGAGCCGGACTTCGCCTTTAACTTTAATTGCAGGAAGACTCCGCCCGGACTCCTACGGGAGCCGGGCTTCGTCCTCGACTCCAACGGCTGCAGACAGACTTCATTCGGACTCCTACGGAGCCGGACTCCACCGAAACTTCAACCGCAAGTAGACTCCGCCCGGACTCCTACGGGAGCCGGGCTCCGTCCTCGACATCAACTGCCGGTAAGCCTTGTCCGACTCCTACGGGAGCCGGACTTCGCCTTTAACTTTAATTGTAGGAAGACTCCGCCCGGACTCCTACGGGAGTCGGGCTTCGTCCTCGACTCCAACGGCTGCAGACAGACTTCATCCGAACTCCTACGGGAGCCGGACTCCGCCGACAACTTCAACCGCAAGTAGACTCCGCCCGGACTCCTACGGGAGCCGGGCTCCATCCTCGACATCAACTGCCGGTAAGCCTTGTCCGGACTCCTACGGGAGCCAGACTTCGCCTTTAACTTTAATTGCAGGAAGACTCCGCCCGGACTCCTACGGGAGCCGGGCTTCGTCCTCGACTCCAACGGCTGCAGACAGACTTGTTGCCCAGATATGCAACCCAAGAGGGGGGGTGAATTGGGTTTTTAAAAATTTTAAGCTTAACTAATTACTTATGAAAAGTATTTGTTAAAAGCTTGATGAATGAGAAGAAAGACTTTAATTCAAGATTAATTACCTAAAGCCAGAATGCAAAGATATAATAAAGAAATAAAGAGAAACAATAAAGCACACCACAAACACAAGGATTTATAGTGGTTCGGTGCCAACCTTGCACCTACATCCACTCCCCAAGCTCCTACTTGGGAATTCTAATCCACTATACTTGTATTCAACCTGAATACAAACGTCGGAAACTCCGACACTAGCTATCCCAAGCTAGTCCACTTATTTTTCGGGTACAAGCCAACCCAAAATACTCCGATTTCAGGTTCGGATCAACCTTCCCTTGTTTTGGAAACCCTCCAAAAACAAGAACAATTACTTACAAAGAGTAAGACAGTTTAGAGCACAAATAAGTATAGGAATAGCTCCTTAAATGAGCGAATATAACAATAAAAACACTTTACTCAAATGAAGAATCCCCTTTTTGGATTTTCTCTAGGTGGATGAAGAGTTGAAAGAACGCTTGAGGAGAAAGTGAACTTTGATTGAAGACTTCTTGAAGGCTTTGAAAGAGCTCTTGATCAAGGTTGAAAAATTTGCTTGAAAAACCCTCTCTTTGAATGCTCTTGAATGTCCTTTTGAACGCTCTTGCTTTTCTCTTTCACAATCTCTCGTGTATATTGTAGATTCCTTGTCTCTCTCGTATAGATTGTGGATCCCCTTTCTTTTTCTCTCGTGTATTTCGTTGATCTCCTATTTCTTTCACCTTTTGAAACCTTTTATAGCCTTAAGAAACAAGGAAAAATATTTTAGCAGAAAAAGAGCCGTTAGAGCATTTTAAGGGAGCATAAAAGGCAATTAAAACGGGCAAAAAACTAGCCGTTGCGGACAATTTCCGTCGCAGGGGTCGACTCATGAGTCGACTCATGCTTCAGGAGTCGACTCATGAGTCGACTTCTGTTGCAACAGCCAGAACTGTGGTTTCTGGATTTTTTTTTGGCCCAAATCAGCAGAGGTCGACTCATGAATTGACTCATGCCTTGTGGGTCGACTCATGAGTGACTCACAGGTCGTGCCAAGCCAAAAATCCAGCATACCAAGGGAAATTTTTGCGTGCCAATCAGCTCATTGTGCCATGAGTTGACTCATGAGTCGACTCATGCACTTCAAACATTCATAACTTCAAAATATAAGTCCAAAAATAATGAAATTTTCACCAATAGATTACAAATCATTAGTTCTACCAAATGATACTATCAAATCAGGGTTTTAGTAAAATTATGATTTTGCCCCTGAAGAGCATAAAGAATTTTTCAAATAAAAATATTTGTATCCCTTCAATCTGCTTTGTAATCATCAAAATCAATCTAGGAGCAACAATCTCCCCCTTTTTGATGATGACAAAATACTTGAACAAAAACATTTATGTGAAGCATTATAGATTTATATGCTTGAAAAGAGTATTATTCTTTTGGCATTTGATATAAATGGTCATATGCAAGAATAGTTCGCCCATTTGCTTAAAGATTTGAAGATATGCTCATTGGATTATGTGATTTTGGTGATAGAACAGAAAACTTATTTTTGTTATCAGAGCAAGCTGTATTTTGAAAATTTGCTCATTCTCATTTGATTTTAGTTTTAGCATCAGAGCAAAAAAAAATACTTATGTACTTTAATTGCTTTTGATACAAAAAATAATTATGTGTGCCAAAGCATGTTTAAGAGTTGATTTGGAAAGTGTATTAGATCATTTTAATTTAAGATGTATCAGAGCAAGAGAAAAAATAAATTTTGCAATGTATCGGAGCAAGAAAAATAATTTTACAATGTTATCAAAAAAAAATTTATAATGTATCAGAGCAAGTGTATCAGAGCAAGTTAAAAAAAATTTAAGATGTATCAGAGTAAGTTAAATTTCTTAAGATGTATCAAGGTAAATAAAATTTCAAAAGATGTATCAGAGTAAGTTAAATTTCTTAAGATGTATTAAGGTAAATAAAATTTCAAAAGATGTATCAGAGCAAGTTAGAATTTTGAAGTAAATCAGAGCATATTTAAATTTTTAAAGCAAATCAGAGCATATGTAAAGAAATAATTTAAAAGTTACTTATTCGCATTGTATTGTACTTTTGATATTGTTATTCATTAATTTCTCATAATTTGTAGTTTTGCTTTTGATGGGTTGCTTTTTCTTTAAATGCTCATAATTTATGGTTTTTCTTTAATTTTGCTTTTTCTTTAATTTCTTCTCCTTTTTGACATCATCAAACATGGTTAACTCCTCTTTTTTTTTTTTGAAATATTTTTTTAATTTTTCCCCCTTTAGAGTTTATCACAGATGTTTGCTCCCCTTAATATAGCAATTATTAACAGCAAACAACAACAAAGAGAAGACAATATTTCAACAAGGAGAATATATATAACCAAAATATGATCGACATCATTACAAAAGGTAGAAATATAAGTAAAAGATGATATCATAAAACCATAATTGTTTCATTATATAGTTCATAATAGTCAACCAGCTAATTGTCAATACATGGCCCCAAAATACAGATCCTAAAATAAGACACTAACACCTAGGATCTAGTAATGATCAAGACAAGTCATGGATCGGAGTCATCAGATATGGTATGAGAAGCTGATGGATCTCGATCAGAAGTGCATCCTCTACCCCGTCTGCCTCTGGCACGAGCAGGAGAGTGAGAAGAACTGGGAGGCTGAGTACGCTGAGAGGCTAAGGACTGAACAAAAAGGATGAGTCTGATGGAATCAAGTACGTTCAGTGCTCTGAAAACAGATTGAAGTAGAGCAGTGAACTGAGTGGATGCATGCTCACTCGATCCTCGGATCTCTCTCCTCAGTAACTCATATCCACCCTCCAGTGCTCCTCTGAGCCTGCCAGCCTCTGCAGTGAGGTCTGTGACCTCAATAGTGGACTCCTGTGGCTGAGGATGGGCCAAAGCAAGGACTTGCCCCTGCAAGTCAAGAACTCTGCCAGTCAGTCTCCAGACAGTGTCCTCAAGCTGCTGAATCCGGATGGACTGATCTGATATCATCTGAAACATAGTGGATATGTGGGGAGTCATGGTCTGATCAGAAGAAGTGGCTCCTGGTGCAAAAGTGGTACTGCTCCACTGACAGATAGCAAAGAAGTCACACGCTGTGATATCTGCTCGATCTGATCGTCAGCCAGTCTGAACTCTGATTGAGGTGCTCTGCTCTCTGGCTGATACACTGGTGTGGGCATCCTAGTAAACTCTGAAGGGCCAGCCTCTGTATCAGGAATGAACTGGATATTTGGTGATGCTGTCCTGAAGTCATGGACAGGAGATGATGGACCTTCTTCTTCTGCTCTGCCTTCAGTTCTGTCTTCAACTCTATCTTCAGCTCTTTCCTCAGCTCTCTCCTCAGATCTCTTGATCCAACCACCATCAGTCTTTGTAAATCCCATTCGGTGCAGGCTGTGTTGGTTGAAAGTGTCCACATGAGAGAGCTTAGTAGATGCCTCCCCCTCACAGCTAACTCCAAACCTCCTAAATACTCGAGTAAGGGCCATACCAAAAGGCAAGTGTGCCTTGGATCTGTTCAAAGTCTCTCTCATGGCCTCTATCATAAGTGCAGGGAGGTTCAGGGGGGTCTGAGTGATGACATGAAACATGATACATACATCTCTGCTGGAAAGTAAATCATGCCTACCACTCCTAGGAAAGAAGAGCTTCGTTACCATCTGATGCAGGATCCTCATCTCAATGGACAAAATCTTTGCTTCCAATTTATTTAAACTCCCTGAATAAGTTTCTCCTAGAATAACTCTGATCCCCTCTTCTTTTACTGGGAGTTCCATATAAGAGTAACCCTCACTAGGCAAATGAAGTATTTCTCCCAATATACTAGGATCCAAACAAATATCAATACCCTTGACTGTTGAAGTCACTGACCCATTTCCATAATGTAGATTCTGGTAGAATTCTCTAACTAGGTCAACATAGGTGACTTCCTTAAGGGAGCAGTAGAAACCCCATCCTTGGTTTTTAATCTTAATTGCAAATGTAAAACCCTCTTTTTCAAAGAACAGAAAATCTATATTCTTCTCGGTTTCAACTTTTCTATCAGATAGAGGATTCTTACTGGGGCTTAGGGAGGATTGAGGGGGATCTTGAGCAGATACTGAAGCTGGAGTGGAAGCAGTGGAAGACTGAGCAGCTTGCCTTTTCTTTCGGACATTTTCTTCAGGCTCACGGACTGATTTTCTTCTTTGGGGAAGCTTCATCTTCGGAGCCATATTCACTACAGTAGCAGGCAAGGAGACTTGGAGGAACAAGTGAATGAGTGGAGGAGGGATCACAAGAGAGTGAAGAGGGATTTTGGTGGAGAAAAGAGTGGATTTGGGAAGAACGGTGAAGTGCTAGGGCACACTCCAACTGTGCCAAACAATGAGAGAAAGCACAAAAATCCCTTTCCAAGGTGGCGATTTTTGGTGGAGAGGAGGAGGGAGAAGTGCCTCGAACTAGTTCCTTGGATTTGGAGCAAAAGGAATTGGAGAGGATGGCTTTTGGAGGGAAGAAGATGACCGGATGGGTCGGCTCACGAACAGCAACCCATATAAAAACAATGAACCCGTGGGAAGTTTGAGGAAATAACAAGTTTGCCATTGAGTCGACTCATGGGGGTCGACTCATGAAGTTCAAAAATTCAGAAAAAATGTGAATAAATTCCAAAAAAATTTGAAATTTTGGGAGAAAGAGTTTTGCTCAAAGATAAGTTTTTAGAATGATAAACTTGAGCTTTTGGAACCAGGATAGATGTTGAAAATTGAGCTCTAAGAATTTTTGACATCAATTCTTGGAAATTGAGAAAAATTTAGGCATATGGATCTAGAATTCCTAGATTTCTCCTTATTTCACAGAATTTATCCTCACTAAGGGCTTTGTAAAGATATCAGCTAATTGATTTTCAGTGCAAACATATTCAAGAATTATATTTTTGTTTTGAACATGTTCTCTTATAAAGTGATGTCTTATTTCAATATGTTTGGATCTTGAGTGTTGAATTGGATTTTTAGATAGATTTATGGCACTTGTGTTGTCACATCTTATTGGTGTTTCATTAAGATTGATTCCAAATCTTCGAGTTGTTGCTTAATCCACAAGATTTGAGTACAACAACTTCGGCTGCAATGTATTCGGCCTCAGCCGTAGACAGTGCCACCGAATTTTGTTTCTTGCTAAACCATGAGATTAGGTTAACTCCAAGAAATTGGCAAGTTCCACTTATGCTTTTTCTATCTAATTTACATCCAGCAAAATCAGCATCTGAATATCCTAATAATTTAATTTGTGAGTCCTTAGATTACCATAACCTTAGAGTTTGAGTACCATTTTAGTATCCAAGGATTCTTTTAACAGCATTCAAATGAGATTCTTTAGGATTAGATTGATATCTAGCACATAAACAAACACTAAACATGATATCAGACCTACTTGCAGTTAAATATAATAATGAGCCAATCATACCTCTATAGTATTTTAAGTCTACACTTTTACCTTCATCATCCTTGTCAAGCTTACATGAGGGACTCATTGGTGTGCCAATTGGTTTGCAGTTCTCCATTCCAAATCTTTTGAGTAGTTCCTTGGTGTACTTGCTTTGGGTGATGGAGATTCCCTCTTTTGATTGTTTGATTTGGAGTCCGAGGAAGAAGGTGAGTTCTCCCATCATGCTCATCTCGAACTCCCCTTGCATAAGCTTAGCAAAGTCTTGACAAAGGGATTCATTAGTAGACCCAAAAATTATGTCATCAACATAAATTTGTATAACTAGCATATCATTTTGATTTCTTTTAATAAAGAGGGTTGTATCTACATTACCTCTTGAAAAACCATTTTTTAGTAGAAATTTGCTTAGCCTATCATACCATGCTCTAGGTGCTTGTTTTAATCCATATAAAGCTTTATTTAATCTAAAGACATGATTAGGAAAAGCATGATTTTCAAATCCAGGAGGTTGTTCTACATATACTTCTTCAGCAATATATCCATTTAAAAATGCACTTTTAACATCCATTTAAAATAATTTGAATTTCATAAAGCAAGCATATGCAAGTAGAAGTCTAATAGCTTCTAATCTAGCAACAGGTGCAAAGGTTTCATCAAAATCAATTCCTTCTTCTTGATTATATCCCTTAGCAACCAGTCTTGCTTTATTTCTAATTACATTTCCATGCTCATCTAATTTGTTTCTAAAGACCCATTTTGTGCCAATTATTGAATGATTTTTAGGTCTTGATACTAAGGTCCAAATATTATTTCTTTCAAATTGATTAAGTTCCTCTTGCATTGCATTAATCCAATTATGATCATTTTCAGCTTCTTCAAAAGTTTTAGGTTCAAGATGAGATACAAAAGCACAATGATTAACTACATCTCTAAGTGAAGAACGGGTTTTTACCCCATGCATAGGATCACCAATAATTAACTCTTTAGGGTGGTTGTGAACATACCTCCACTCCTTGGGTAGGTCATTTGTACCTTGAGGTTGTTCTTGAGTTTCTTCACCTCTCTCATCTTGTTTGTCTTCTTGATCCTTGTCTTCTGGAGTTGCTGAATCTTTCAGAGTGATCTCCTTCATACCTTCTATTAGTAGATCTGCATCATCAACACCCTCATTCTTCCTTGAAGGAAGATCGTTAGATTCATCAAAAACAACATGTATGGACTCCTCAACTACTAAAGTTCTTTTGTTGAAAACTCTAAATGCTTTACTAGTGGAGGAGTATCCTAGAAAGATTGCTTCATCTGATTTTGCATCAAATTTACCAAGTTTTTTTTGCCATTATTTAATACAAAACATCGGCAACCAAAAATATGAAAATATGCAATATTTGGTTTTCTTCCTTTCCAAAGTTCATAGGGGGTTTTCTTTAAAAATTGTCTAATCAAAGCACGATGTAAAATGTAACATGCTGTGTTAATTGCTTCCGCCCAAAATATCTTGGAAGGTTGCTTTCACAAAGCATGGTACGGGCCATTTCTTCTAAGGTTCTATTTTTCCTTTCAACTACCCCATTCTGTTGGGGTGTCCTAGGAGCAGAGAAGTTATGGCCAATTCCATTTTCATCGCAAAAATTTTCAAAGTCTTGATTTTCAAATTCAGTTCCATGATCACTTTTAATATTTTGAATTGAAAACCCTTTTTCATTAGTGACTTTTTGGTGAAATTTAGTGAAAATCTGAAAAGTTTCATTTTTGTGTGCCAAAAAGAAAACCCAAGTAAAATGAGAGTAATCATCTATAATTACAAAGCCATATCATTTTCCTCCTAGACTAGTGGTTCTAGTTGGTCCAAATAAGTCCATATGTAAGAGCTCTAACGGTCTAGAAGTTGAAACAGTATTTTTGGATTTAAATGAAACTCTAGTTTGTTTACCTAATTGGCATGCATCACAAATTCTATCCTTTTCAAAATTCAGTTTTGGCAAACCAAGAACTAATTCTTTCTTAATTAATTTTGAAAGAGAATGCATGCTAATATGTGCAAGTCTACGATGCCACAGCCAACTAGTCTCATTAACTTTAGCATTCAAGGATACTAGGCATTGCATGTCTAATTTGGCTAAATCATTCAAATCTACCATATAAACATTGCCATGCCTATGTCCTATAAATTTAATGCCATCGTTAATAGGACTAGTCACAATGCAAACAGATGATTCAAAAACAACTTTATACCCTTTATCACAAAATTGACTAATGCTAAGTAAGTTATGTTTTAAACCTTTAACTAACAAAATATTTTCAATGTATTTGGAGGAGTGATACCAATGTTACCTATCCTGATGATCTTTTCTTTGCCATTATCTCCAAAGGTGACCATCCCTCCATCCTTAGCATCAAGCGTGATGAATTGTGATTCATCACCAGTCATGTGTCTCGAGCATCCACTGTCAAGATACCATTTCCTGTTTCCTCCTCGGGATGCTAGACACACCTGCAAGCAAAGGTCAAGTTTCTGTCTTAGGTACCCAAGCTTTCTTGGGTCCTTTTAGGTTAGTCAAAATGGTTCCTTTTGGAACCCATATTTTCTTTATAGTTGTGTTTGTAGATTTGTTAATAAGGCATGTGTATGATTTATTCCTATTCTACCACATTTGAAACAAGTAATATTTGTAGACTTGTTACTTGAATAATTTACATAAATATTCTTCAGAAATTTTTGTTTCTTCAAGGGGTTATAGCCAAGTCCAGCCTTATCATATACAGCTTTTTGATTATCAAGAATCATATTTAGTTTGTTTGAACTTAAGGTGAACTTATTTACTATAGGTTTCAGCTTGTTAATTTTATTCTTTAATCTTTGATTTTCTTGAATCAATGTGATTTTTCAATTGAAAGGTTTTCAGCTAGTTTTACTAAGGACTGATTTTTTAATTTCAGTTCTTTATTTTTCATCCCTAGTTTCTTTAATTCATCAATTAAATCATAGAATGCTTCATGCAATTCTTCAAAAGTAAATTCACTAGGAGATTCAGAAGTTACCTCATTTTCATGTGCCATAAAGCACAGGTTGGCTTGTTCTGTTGAGGTTTCTCATCGGAGCTTGAGTCATCACTCGCACTCCAAGTCGCCATCATTGCTTTCTTTTTGAACTTTTTGGGACCTTTCTTCAGTTGTGGACATTCGGATCTGAAATATCCCGGCTTCTTGCACTCGTAGCATATAAGGGGTTGATCTTTCTCTTTCTCTTTGCTTTGTTCCCCTTTTGTGAATGACTTCTTTCTCTGTTTCCTTTTTCTTAGAAACTTCTTAAATCTCCGGGTGATGAGTGCATCTCTTCATCCTGTTCTTCATCTTCAGTGTCATCCATTTCATCATCAGGCGAAGCTGTGGATTTGAGGGCAATGGTTCTTTTCTTTTTGACTTCATCCTCTTGACGTTGCTTCATGCTAAGTTCATGAGTCATCAAGGATCCAAGAAGCTCTTCTAGAGGTAGAGTGTTCAAGTCCTTGGCTTCTTGGATGGCAGTCACCTTGGCTTCCCAAGTTCTTGGCAATGACCTGAGAATCTTCCTTACAAGCTCACTGTTAGTATAAGATTTGCCAAGACTCTTCAAACCATTAATTATATCAGTAAAACGAGTAAACATAGCAGTTATGGACTCATCATGCTCCATTTTAAACAATTCATATCTATGCACAAGCATGTTTATTTTAGACTCTTTTACTTGATTTGTTCCCTCATAGGTTACTTCTAACCTATCCCATATTTCTTTAGCAGATGCACAAGTAGAAATATGATTAAATTCATTTGCATCAAGTGCACAATAAAGAACATTCATAGCTTTAGCATTTAATTGTGCCAATTTCTTATCAACCTCATCCCATTCTTTCTCGGGTTTGGTTGACTCCTCATCATCTATAATCTTGGTGGGTGTGTGAGGACCGTTCACTATGATACTCCACATATCATAGTCGAGTGCTTGTATGAATATCTTCATCCGAGCTTTCCAGTAGGTGTAATTAGACTCATTGAAAAGTGGAGGTCGGTTTGTAGATTGCCCCTCGGCTAGAGATGTACCAACATGGGTTGCCATAGATCTTTGGCTCTTTGATTGTTAGATCAAAGAAGAGCTAGAGCACCGGGCTCTGATACCACTTGTTGCCCAGATATGCAACCCAAGAGGGGGGGGGTGAATTGGGTTTTTAAAAATTTTAAGCTTAACTAATTACTTATGAAAAGTATTTGTTAAAAGCTTGATGAATGAGAAGAAAGACTTTAATTCAAGATTAATTATCTAAAGCCAGAATGCAAAGATATAATAAAGAAATAAAGAGAAACAATAAAGCAACCACAAACACAAGGATTTATAGTGGTTCGGTGCCAACCTTGCACCTACATCCACTCCCCAAGCTCCTACTTGGGAATTCTAATCCACTATACTTGTATTCAACCTGAATACAAACATCAAAACTCTGACACTAGCTATCCAAGCTAGTCCACTTGTTTCCCAGGTACAAGCCAACCCAAAATACTCCGATTTCAGGTTCGGATCAACCTTCCCTTGTTTTGGAAACCCTCCAAAAACAAGAATAATTACTTACAAAGAGTAAGATAGTTTAGAGCACAAATAAGTACAGGAATAGCTCCTTAAATGAGCGAATATAACAATAAAAACACTTTACTCAAATGAAGAATCCCCTTTTTGGATTTTCTCAAGGTGGATGAAGAGTTGAAAGAACGCTTGAGGAGAAAGTGAACTTTGATTGAAGACTTTTTGAAGGCTTTGAAAGAGCTCTTGATCAAGGTTGAAAAATTTGCTTGAAAAATCCTCTCTTTGAATGCTCTTGAATGTCCTTTTGAATGCTCTTGCTTTTCTCTTTCACAATCTCTCATGTATATTGTAGATTCCTTGTCTCTCTCGTATAGATTG
This sequence comes from Elaeis guineensis, assembly GCF_000442705.2. Lineage (NCBI taxonomy): Eukaryota > Viridiplantae > Streptophyta > Magnoliopsida > Arecales > Arecaceae > Elaeis > Elaeis guineensis. The sequence continues at coordinate 98,448,215 of NC_025996.2, read as the reverse complement.
TGGATCCCCTTTCTTTTTCTCTCGTGTATTTCGTTGATCTCCTGTTTCTTTCACCTTTTGAAACCTTTTATAGCCTTAAGAAACAAGGAAAAACATTTTAGGCAGAAAAAGAGCCGTTAGAGCATTTTAAGGGAGCATAAAAGGCAATTAAAACGGGCAAAAAATAGCCGTTGCGGACAATTTCCATCGCAGGGGTCGACTCATGAGTCGACTCATGTTCAGGAGTCGACTCACGAGTCGACTTCTGTTGCAACAGCCAGAACTGTGGTTTCTGGATTTTTTTTTGGCCCAAATCAGCAGAGGTCGACTCATGAGTCGACTCATACCTTGTGGGTCGACTCATGAGTCGACTCACAGGTCGTACCAAGCCAAAAATCCAGGTGCCAAGGGAAATTTTTGCGTGCCAATCAGCTCATTGTGCCATGAGTTGACTCATGAGTCGACTCATGCACTTCAAACATTCATAACTTCAAAAATATAAGTCCAAAAATAATGAAATTTTCACCAATAGATTACAAATCATTAGTTCTACCAAATGATACTATCAAATCAGGATTTTAGTAAAATTATGATTTTGCCCCTGAAGAGCATAAAGAATTTTTCAAATAAAAATATTTGTATCCCTTCAATCTGCTTTTAATCATCAAAATCAATCTAGGAGCAACAAGACTTCGTTGGACTCCTACGGGAGCCGCCGACAACTTCAACCGCAAGTAGACTCCGCCCGGACTCTTACGGGAGCCGGACTTCGCACCTAATTTTGATTGCAGGGGGACTCCGCCCGGACTCCTACGGGAGCCGAGCTCTGCCCATGACTCCAACCGCAAGGAGGACTCCGCCCGGACTCTTAGGGAGCCAGACTCCATCATCAGCTCCGACCGCTGCCGAACTTCAGTCGACGGATCTGCACTCCCTGACAGGCCACAATAACGGCCACGATCCTGCTCTACTTCCTGCGGTGGATTCCGCGCAGCTCCATCACTCCCTGGCAGGCCACAATAACGGCCACGATCCTGCTCTACTTCCTGCGGTGGATTTCGCACAGCTCCATCACTCCCTACTGGCCGCAGTAACGGTCACAGCACTACTCCACTTCCTACGATGGATCTCGTGCAGCTCCACTACTCCTGGCAGGCCACAATAACGGCCACGATCCTGCTCCACTTCCTGCGATGGATACCGCGTGATTCTCCCATCCACTGACAAGTCGCGACAACAGACGCGCTCCACTCCCCACGGCAGACTCCACGTGGCACACCCCGCGATAGCCACGGGTCCACTCCACTACTCTTCGCAGCAAACTCCACCTGACCCTGGGCAGCCCACTGTCAGACGGTTACAGATGTCGCTATCAGGCTACTGCCCCCTCCGCCTATAAAAAGGGGCTCCAGATACGTTATTCTATAAGCTCTCATCTTTCATCTAAAAACTCTGCTAAATTCTCCGTTCGAGCACTCCATTCTTGTTGAGGCAGAGAACTGACTTGAGCGTCGGAGGGTCTTGTCGGAGCAACCCCACCTCCGGTTTAGACTTCCTTTGCAGGTCCCGGCGGCGACCGCGACTTCCTCGACTCCATCTTCTCCGGCGCAAGCGGATTTTTGCACCAACAAGTCCCTTCACCAAGGAACTTCTTTTCCAAAAAGATTGCCTTAAACTGACAAACACCTTTTGCTCATCAGCTAGGTAGAAATAATACCCTTTGGTCTCTTTTGGGTACCCTATAAAATAACACTGGTCAGACCTAGGTCCAAGCTTGTTCATAATTAAACGTTTAATATAAGCCGAACACCCCCAAACCCTAAGATGCGAGAGTACTGGCTTACTCCTATCCATATCTCATAAGGCATTTTAGTTACAGACATACTCAGAACCCTATTTAGAAGGTAACAAGCCGATTCGAGCATATATCCCCAGAGGGAGATCTACATGAAGGAAAAACCGCCTTTTTCCTGTGTAGGATCTTTCAAATTTATCAAATCTGGGGCGGAATAAATTTTAAATTTTATCCTATGCTATTTCAGATCTAATGTCTATTAGATATAATTTTATTATCTGATATTTTAATTTAAAATTAAATCTAAAAGTATGAGAAACATAGACATACCTCAAGGGTAATCTAATTATCCTGTAAATGATTGCAGCACTGCCTGAGGTTCTGATGTAGCCACGCAAGTGCCTGGCCTCTACCAGTATCCACTTAGGTAGGATCTAGAATATATTCTTCTCACAATTCTATGCTCCAAAAATTAGATCTAAATCTAATTAGAAAGATCTTCAAAAGTCTTCCTGAAGTTGGAGCAGTAGTCTGTCGAAGAAGTCCTGCAGCCTTCTGTTCTAGGCGTCACCACGCCTTGCACCTATGCCAGATGAACGTCCAACTTCTTGGACGTGAAGAGGGTAGAAAAGAGAGCAAGGAGGACATGGAGAAGAGGGGAGGGGGTGGCAGCCAATGGTTTTTTTGCACAAAACAAGTTCTGCCCCGAAACCCTAGGTGCAGCAGGGTTTATATAGACCCTGTATGCTGCGCAGTGCCACATCATGCGACCAATCAAAAAATTCCAATAAATTTTGGAAAAATTCTGATTGGTGGAGTGATGTCATCTGATCACATCAGATAAGAATCTCCATGCTCTCTCCTATGTTGGCACCAACAATGGATAGGCTCAAATAAGGTGGCGCCAAAGAGTCCAAGTTTATCAGGACTCTTTGGTTCTTATCCATTTGGGGCGCCCACTTAAATCCAATTGGGCTCATGCCATAATCTGATTATGGTACCCAATTTGATTAGATTTAGACATGTGGACACTCCACAAAAATTCTCCAATAAGTCTTCTTCAGTTTAAGACCCATATGTCAACTTTTGACAGATGTCCTAAAATAAAATTGGCAGGTGCTAGAAATTAGTAGGTGTTGTCTTAAATTCATCTCATGAATTAAGACAAGCCTTTTCTAAGCTGGACAAGCTTCATTTAAACTGAGAGAAACCTTCTCAAGGTTCTCTAGATGAGCCAGATCACATTTGGCTCAGTAGAGACAGAAAAGATTACACGAGCAGAAAGTTAGGCTCAATCGAGTGCTAGCATGATTTCCTTGAACCTAATTGGATCTTATCCAAATTAATTGGGGTAACCAATTGATGACATCCAGACCCTAACCCTTGTTTGTGTGACACAGTTAGGTTCAATTCTGTATGGTAATGAGACATGTCATGATCTCATCATCGACATCATTGAAACTCTTTTCGATGGATCAGAACTCTTCTGATTCAGACAACTAGAATGATTGATCATCAAAATCATTCTAATTGCTCTCAAAATCCACCAGTGACACCTAGCAGTATATGGTGGTAACCCATCAGAACTGAAGATGAACCTCTCAGTGCAGCTACCTGTGTGATTGAGTTCCTCTATCATGAGTCTCGACTGAATTAGGATTAAGGTGAACTCGTCAAACCCAACATCAGTCATATGAATCAATCGATCGATTCGAGTCCGATGTGAAACCCCAATGGAAAACTCTTTTTCATTATTTCACTCTGCCATGGCCATGGGCTTAAGGACTCGATCTTTCGATCACCATAGGACTACTCCTCTCATCTATCGAGGTTGATAGATCCCATCTTGATGCGATCTAGTTTCTACAATGAATATGCTACAGCCAACATACACCTCAGGGTTCCGGATGGCTAGGAGATCGAGTTATGGTGTAGTCAAACTATAACACACTCAAGGTGAACCGACGATGCACCTCAGGTCAAAGAACTAGACACACAACTGCAGCATCGAGCTAGTCATCGACGAGAAGGTAGATTTCTTATGACTGCTCGAGGTGGTCACGCTCAGTACTCTCGTTCTCAATGAATACCTGTACTCTCACTCCGGTGTCTCCACACCGTAGACTCAAGACTCATCTATCCTAAAAAAGTGATCATACACCAACCTTCCGAATCGATCACCATCCTCGTGATGATCCTATGGTCAGGAGCAGTTTATGAGTTAGTTATGTAAATTCATGCCTTAAATTTTCAACTCTTGAAAATATGAATTAACATTCCCACTAATTCAAAGGATGTATCACAGACATAATGTATACAATGTGATAGAAGAATAACCCCTTTTTTTTTATTTATAGTCAAAATTATAGTTTTGTCCTTAGATTTGTACAGGAATGTGTCAGCCGATCTGGCATCTAGGGCACACATCTAACAAACTCCCACTTGACCAATACCAATTGGCTACATATCTAAGTCCCATCTTCTTAAGGTGGGCTTCGATCTTCTGTTGGCCCAATGGCTTAGTCAGCGGGTCTGCCACATTGTCTGTGGAGTCGACTCTCTTGACCTCGACATAACCCTTTTCAAGGTAATCACGGATCAGATGGAATCGCCGCTCGATGTGCTTGGACTTCTGGTGAGACCTTGGCTCCTTAGCTAGGGCTATGGTACCATTATTGTCGCAGTAAAGAGGGATGGCATCCGATGACATCACTCCAAGCTCTGTGGCAAACTTCTTATACCATAATGCCTCCTTCGCAGCTTCTGATGCAGCAATGTACTCTGCCTCCATGGTGGAATCTGTAATCACCGTTTGCTTGGAACTCTTCCAGCTAACTGCACCACCATTACAAATGAATAGACTCCCAGATGTTGACTTTCGATCATCTATATCAGATATAAAGTCTGAGTCTGTATATCCCTGAATCTGGAGTTCTCCATTCTCAAAGACTAGAAACATATCCTTAGTCCTTCTCAAGTACTTAAGGATACATTTTACAGAAGTCCAGTGCTCTTCGTTGGATTCGACTGATATCTGCTTGTGACACTCACAGCATGGGCTATATCAGGTCGTGTACATAGCATGGCATACATGAGGGTCCCTATTGCCGAAGCATAAGGGATCTTGCTCATGCGTTCAATCTCCTCAGGTGTGCTAGGGCACATCTTCTTGGAGAGATGAATGCCATGTCTAAAAGGCAATAAATCTCTTTTGGAGTTTTCTATGCTAAACCTCTTTAGCACCTCCTCTATGTACATCTTCTGTGAAAATCCCAGCATCCTATTTGGTCTATCTCTATAGACCTTAATACCCAGTATAAAGGATGTTCTCCTAGATCTTTCATAGAGAACTCCTTAGACAACCATATTTTGACTGACGTCAACATGGGAATGTCATTTCCAATTAGGAGGATGTCATCCACGTACAATACAAGGAAGACAACTGCACTCCCACTGACCTTTTTGAACACACATGGTTCCTCCTCGTTCTTGATGAAACCAAACATTTTGATCACATCATTGAAATGAGTATTCCAACTCCGAGATACTTGCTTAAGTCCATAAATGGACCTTTGCAGCTTGCAGACCTTGTGATTATCATCACTGGATGTGAATCCAAGCGACTGTTCCATATAGATATCTTCCTCAAGATGTCCATTTAAGAACGCCGTTTTCACATCCATCTGCCATATTTCATAATCAAAATGGGCTGCAACAGCAAGCAATATGCAGATGGATTTTAGCATGGCTATGGGCAAGAAGGTATCCTGATAGTCAATGCCTTCGCACTGACTATAACCTTTCGCTACGAGCCTAGCCTTGAATGTCTCCACATTTCCATCTGCACCTATCTTTCCCTTGAAGATCCATTTATACCCAATAGGTACAATACCTTTAGGTGGATCTACCAAGGTCCAGACTTGGTTTGAGTGCATCGAGTCAATTTCTGATCTCATTGCCTCTAACCATTTCTCGGAATTGATATCTGATATCGCCTCGTCATAGGTCTTGGGATCATCACCATGAACCCCATTTCCATGAGGAACATTTCTTCTACATCCTCTTGTATGGTACCTAGGTACCTTTCAGGAGGATGGAAAACCCTAGTCGATCTACGAGGTGGAAGAGGTTGTGTTAGGACTGGTTCTAATTGATTGGATTCCTCAGGTTCTTTAGCTCGTTGCTCTTGGGAGACATTCTCCTTGAGCGTAATTATTCTTCCGATGCCACCATCTTGAATAAACTATTTTTCAAGAAAAATAATATTTCGACTCACAATCATATTGTGGTCTTCCAGAATATAAAAATAGTATCCTAATGACTCTTTAGGATATCCTATGAATCGAGCTCTAAAAGACCTGAACTCTAACTTATCCGTCTGCTGTCTCTTAACATGAGCCGGACAACCCCAAATTCTGAAATGATTCAGACTTGGCTTCTTACCATGCCATATCTCATACGGTGTGGTAGGAATAGTTTTAGAGGGAACCCTATTCAATACATAAATTACTATCATGAGACAATGTCCCCAAAGAAAATCAGGAAGGTCCGTGAAGCTCATCATGGAACGGACCATATCTAATAGGGTCCGATTTTTTCATTCTGAAACCCCGTTGAGTTGAGGCATTCCAGATGGAGTCCATTGTGAGACTATTCCATTGTCCTTAAGATAGTCTAAGAATTTTCGACTAAGATATTCACCTCATCGATCTGATCGAAGAACCTTAATGGGCTTTCCTGTTTGTTTTTCTACCTCATGTCTGAATTCTTTGAACTTTTCAAAGGTTTCAGACTTGTGTTTCATTAGAAACACATACCCATACCTAGACATATCATCGATAAAGGTAATAAAGTAGACAAAGTTGTCTCTAGCCGGCACATCAAATGGCCACACACATCCGTATGTACTAGGGCAAGTAGGTCTGTGGCCCTTTCCTCATGTCCCACAAAAGGGAGCTTGGTCATTTTGCCTTGAAAGCATGATTCACAAACTGAATATGACTCGAAAGTCAAAGGACTCAGTAGCCCAGATTTCTCCAATTTGTTAACCCTGTCTTCCGCTATATGACCTAGCCTTAGGTGCCACAGATACTTATCATTTAGACTATCTCTAGGCCTTTTAATTCCTATGGCATTCATATTTTGCTCAATATTAAAAATAGATACATCAACATGTAACTGATAGAGACCATTAATAACAAAATCATTTGCAACTTTATTATTTTTATAAAAAATATTACAATGATCCTTATGAAAGCTAATCACATAGCCTTCTTGTGCTAAACATGAAACAGAAATCAAATTTCTGCTTGCTGCAGGCACATAATAACAGTCTCTTAAAACTAAATCTAATCCTAACGGTAATCACAGAGGGTAGGTTTCCACGGCCACGGCAGCAACTCTTGCTCTATTTCGATGCATAGGATCATCTCCCCATCCCTCAGCCTCCTGCTCTCCTCAAGACCCTGCATAGAAGTGCATAAATGAGCACTAGAACTAGAGTCAAGTACCCAACTGGATGCAGAAGAAACCGTAAGGTTAGATTCGATAATGAGCATACCTCCAGAAGGACCATCCTTCTTGTTCTTCAGGGTGGCCAGGTACTAAGGACAGTTTTGCTTCCTCTTCTTCCCATCTACCTGCTTCTTCACAGACTTCTTTTTCTTTCCAAAAGATTTTCTCTTAAAAGAAGTCTACTCCACAGTAAGAACTAAGCCTCTTGAACCTTTCATTGAAAGCTCAGCTGTAACTAGCATATTCATTAACTCGGCCAAGGTACATTGCATCTTATGCATATGAAAGTTCATGATGAACTGACCATATGCATCGGACAAGGACTGAAGGATCACATCAATCTGAAAATCCTTGTCTAAGATGATACTGAGCTTCTCAAGCTCTTCAAGATCCTTGATCATTGTCAAACAATGATCTTGGACTGACTGTCCATCACGTATTTTGACCTTAAAAAGTCTTTGACAGACTTGATACTTGGCTGCATGACTCTGTTCACCAAACAACTCTTGTAGGTGAGCTAACATTTGGTGGCTAGTCAAAATATTTTCATGTTGGCACTGCAAGTCATCAGACATTGCACCCAACATGTAGTACCTGACTTTGTTATCATCATCCGTCCACTTTTTCAGAGATGCTCTCTGTTTAGCAATCGGACGTGCTGGCATGGCAGGTGGGTCCTAGTCCAAGACATGAGTCAATTTTTTGAAATCCAGAATAATTCTGTAGTTCCTTAACCAGTCCTTAAAATTTGGTCCAGTCAGTCTATGAGTGTCTAGAATTTTGGTCAGGGGGTTTGAGGCAGGCATGTTTCCTGTAGAGAGTCGAAAGTTTCTAGTTAGATTTTGTAATCAGACTCAACCAATTTGTTTAGGGTTTTCATTTTTAAACAAATTAGGCTCCCACTATTTTTTTAAATTCCTACACTCTCTTGGTAGAGATGTGAAAATCTCCATGATTAGTGATTTCTAGTGGGTGGTGCAGTCTTACTGACTGGCTCATCACCTCACCTAACAGTTATTGATGATGGATCAACCGATGAGTGGACAACTCTTGTCCAATGATTCTCTAATCATGGTGCACCCAAAACTTGATCTCTAATTCATGAAGCTCACCGTATCGGGATATTGCTCCAATCCTTAGTTAAGCCAAACCCACCATTTGCACGAACTAGATTCCTGATTGGGTCCCTTACCGTATCCAGAATATTGAGCCCAACCCATCCTCTAATCCGTAGCATCCAATGCCTAATGGACATGGTTGCATCTTTCCGGTGCAACTGAGCCACTGTAACCAGTCGAGAACAATCAACCCCGGGAAGGAACCGCACATCCACAATGATGGAAGACCTAGACTTAATATTTTCTTAGGGAGATTTGATTTAGGTCTCTTTAAACTTGACTTGATATAGTCATAACAATTATGACTAACCTAGTGGCATTGGTTAGCTCGAATTGTTAGCCACCTCAAATCAGAGCTGGATCGACATATATGGCCAGGTAAGTGAGACTGGTGGAAGGGATATGCCATTAACTCGACAAGAACGCATTCGAATCGAGTAGCTCCCAATTAAAAACTAATCGATCGCATTTGCCGAACTTACCTTAGACACCAAATTGTCGAACCAGAACTAATTGGGTTAGCCTACAATTCAGACTCTAACCTCTGAGCCAAATTAGGTCTTAACATGATCAAGTCACATCTAAATGTGATTCGACCTTGACCCAGACTTAATCCTATTAGGCTGGTCAATTATTAGCTTTCATGATCCCACCTAACCAACTCTTGATTCAGTTTGATCAACCGCTAGATCTAATTGAGCTACCCAAGCCCGAACCCAATTTTATGAAAATATCTTAGATCTGAAATTCTCAATTTTAGACCTAATTTAATTTCATAAACTTAATACATTAATTAAGTTTGGGTTCATAAACAAAGCATGTATAATAAATTCTAGGATTTCAGGATCTAGAGTTTTGCAGAAAAGTAAGTTTTGATTTCTGATTAAGGATGAACGCGCGGCACCCCTACACATCATATGAATGCCCCATTGAATGGGAGGAGAGGGCCTTTAAACCCTACTTCATTCTTATGACCGGACAGCCATGAGGAACACCTTAACCAGAAATATAAATTTAACTACAAAACTAGTTAGATCTAAATTAACATATCACATATACAATTTAAGATCTAACTAATACATGCTTTGCATACATCTCATGTATCGAAAATTAATCTAATTAATATGCTTTCAGATCTGATACATCACATGTAATATCTAAAAAATAAGATTTAAATTGAACTATTCAAAATTAAATCTATTCTAGATAAGTTACTAGATCAGTTCTACAACTAGTCTAGGCATGTAACAAATTAATTTTATGATAAAATTAAAATTTTATTTTCTATTTTTTGATCTGATTATAATACTTATAACATCAGAAAAATAGATAATAAATTATATTTAAATCATATTTTAATCTCATTAAAATATAAAACTTAAGACTATTCATGGATTCAACTAATCCTAGTCTAGTCATGCATCTCATGCATGTTAGATCATCTTAGATTTAATTTTAAATATTTTAATTTTAGATTCTATCAAATTTGATGTGACATCTAAAATTATTTAATATCAAAAAAATTAAAATTAAAATTAGATCTAAATTAGATCTGAAATAGAGCCAACAACCTGGTTCTGATATCACTTGAAGGGAAAATCGCCTTTTTCCTGTGTAGGATCTTTCAGATTTCATCAAATCTGGGATGGAATAAATTTTAAATTTTATCTACACTATTTTAGATCTAATTTTTATTAGATCTAATTTTATTATCTGATATTTTAATTTCAAAATTAAATCTAAAAGTATGAGAAACATAGACATACCTCAAGGGTAATCTAATTACCCTGTAGATGATCGCAGCACTGCCTGAGGTTCTGATGTAGCCATGCAAGTGCCTGGCCTCTACCAGTATCCATTCAGGTAGGAACTAGAATGTCTTCTCCTTGTGATTCTACACTCTAAAAATCAGATCTAAATCTGATTAGGAAGATCTTCAAAAGTCTTCCTAAAGTTGGAGCAGCAGCCTGTAGAAGAAGTCCTGCAGCCTTCTGTTCCAGGCGTCTCCACGCCTTGCACCTATGCCAGATGAATGTCCAACTTCTTGGACATGAAGAGGGGAGAAAGGAGAGATGGGAGGACATGGAGAAGAGGGGAGGTGGTGGCAGCCAATGGGTTTTTTACACAAAACAAGTTCTGCCCCGAAACCCTAGGTGCAGCAGGGTTTATATAGACCCTGTATGCTGCGCAGTGCCACATCATTCGACCAATCAAAAAATTTCAATAAATTCTGAAAAAATTCTGATTAGTGGAGTGATGTCATCTAATCACATCAGATAAGAATTCCCATGCTCTCTCCTATGTGGGCACCAACAATGGATAGGCTCAAATAAGGTGGCGCCAAAGAGTCCAAGTTTATCAGGACTCTTTGGTTCTTATCCATTTGGGGCGCCTACTTAAATCCAATTGGGCTCATGCCATAATCTGATTATGGCACCCAATTTGATTATTTAGGCATGGGCACCCAAAAATCTCAATAAGTTCTTCAGTTAAGACCCATATGTCAACTTTTGACAGATGTCCTAAAATAAAATTGGCAGGTGCTAGAAATTAGCAGGTGTTGTCTTAAATTCATCTCATGAACTAAGACAAGCCTTTTCTGAGCTGGACAAGCTTCATTTAAACTGAGAGAAATCTTCCCAAGGTTCTCTGGATGAGCCAGATCACATTTGGCTCAGTAGAGACAGAAAAGATTACATGAGGAGAAAGTTAGGCTCAATCGAGTGCTAGCACGATTTCTTTGAACCTAATTGGATCTTATCCAAATCAATTGGGCTAGCCAATTGATGACATCCAGACCCTAACCCTTATTTGTGTGACCCAGTTAGGTTCAATTCTGTATGGTAATGAGACATGTCGTGATCTCATCATCGACATCATCGAAACTCTTTTCAATGGATCAAAACTCTTCTGATTCAGACAATTAGAATGATCGATCATCAAAATCATTCTAATTGCTCTCAAAATCCATCAGTGATACCTAGCAGTATATGATGGCAACCCATCAGAACTAAAGATGAACCTCTCGATGCAGCTACCTGTGTGATTGAGTTCCTTTATCATGAGTCCCGACTGAATTAGGGTTAAGGTGAACTCGTCAAACCCAACATCAGTCATATGAATCAATCGATCGATCCGAGTCCGATGCGAAATCCAATGGAAAATTCTTTTTCATTATTTCACTCTGCCATGGCCATGGGCTTAAGGACTCGATCTTTTGATCACCATAGGACTACTCCTCTTATCTACCGAGGTTGATAGATCCCATCTTGATGCGATCTGGTTTCTACAATGAATTTGCTACAACCAACATACACCTCAGGGTTTGGATGGCTAGGAGATCGAGTTATGGTGTAGTCAAACTATAACACACTCAAGGTGAACCGACGATACACCTCAGGTCAAAGAACTAGACACACAACTGCAGCATCGAGCTAGTCATCGACGAGAAGGTAGATTTTCTTATGACTGCTCGAGGTGGTCACGCTCAGTACTCTCATTCTCAACGAATACCTGTACTCTCGTTTCAATGTCTCCACACCGTAGACTCAAGACTCATCTACCCTAAGGAAGCGATCGTACACCAACCTTTCGGATCGATCACCATCCTCGTGATGATCCTATGGTCAGGAGCAATTTATGAGTTAGTTATGTAAATTCATGCCTTAAATTTTTAACTCTTAAAAATATGAATTAACATTTCCACTAACTCAAAGGATGTATCACAGACACAATGTACACAATGTGATAAAAGAATAATCCTTTTTTTTTATTTATAGTCAAAATTATAATTTTGCCCTTAGATTTGTACAGGAATATGTCAGCCGATCTGGCATCTAGGGCACACATCTAACACGACAGACCAGCAAACCCCATCATGGATCGAACCATGTCCAACAAGGTCCGATTCCTCCTTTCAGACACCCCATTATGATGTGGTGTTCCAGGAGGAGTCCACTGAGAGAGAATCATATTCTCTCCAAGATATGTCAGAAACTCATTGGAAAGGTATTCACCTCCTCGATTAGATCGAAGAGTTTTAATACACTTTTCAGTTTATTTTTCTACCTCATTTTAAAATAGTTTGAACATTTCAAATGACTCTGACTTAAGCTTCATTAAGTAGACATACCCATACCTCGATAGATCGTCTGTGAAGGTTATGAAGTAGAAATATCCACCTCTTGCACTTGAGCTCATGGGTCCACATACATCAGAATGTATCAAACCCAAGAGTTCACTGGCTCGCTCATCTTTTTCAGTAAAAGGTGATTTGGTCATCTTCCCATGAAGACAGGACTCACAGGTTGGAAGTGATTCACAATCACCAACTTCAAGAATTCCTTCTTGAGCCAACCTGTTTATCCTGTTCTTATTGATATGACCTAGCCTACAGTGCCAAAGGTAGACTTCTGACATATTATCCATTCTAGGGCATTTACCGAAGGTTTGAAAAATATTAACAGGCTGTGATAGTAAGTAAATTCCATTATTTAGTTATCTAACAAACATTGTAACACCATTCAAAATGATATTGCAAATATTTTTTTTATTAAAAATTTATAACTGTACATGGCCAAAAGGTCTACAGAAATAATATTTAATAAAAAACTTGGACAATAGTGACATTCACTCAAAATTACATTACGAGAGTTGATTACAAGGTTCATGATTGCTAAAGCTAGAACTGGAACTTTGCTTCCATCTCCAACGTTCAGAAACCTCTCCCCTTCATCAAATCTCCTACTGACCAGCAGACCCTGCGTCGAATTATAGATATGATAAGTGCTTCCGGTATCCAATACCCAGACAGTAGTATCACAAATGAAAAAGTTGCAAGGTGTTATCATATAATTACCTTGCTTCTTCTTCAGCCTGTTCGGGACCAGGAAGGCAATGTATAGAGGATAGTTCCTCATCCAGTGCCCTGCTTCTTGCAAAAGAAGCACTCCGCCTGGCTCTGGTCAAGCTTGTGCTTCTTGGTCTGACCCTGTGCTGACGTCCCAGCATGCGGCTGCACCTTCTTATTCTTCTTCTTGTTCTTCTTCCCTTTCTTAAAGGGTCGACAACCAGAAGAAGATCCTCCCACAACATTCACCGACTCCTTATGGAGCTGGTGGTCCTTCTCAAAGTTCTGTAGCAACTCCAACAAGCTGTGGTAGTTCACTGCAGGCTTTGTCATCCAAAAATGAGTAAGAAAGGGGAGGAAGGATTTGGTCAAAGAATTAAGGATCGCATCCATACCGAGCTGCTCGTGCAATGAAAAGCCCAGTTTACTTAGGTGCTCAATCATTTCGATCATGTACAGTACATGATCAGTGACTGAGGCCCCATCCCTCATCCGAGCATTGGAAATGGCACAACTAGTTTTGTGCCTTTCAACGTCGTCAAACGTGCCAAAGGAGTCATTCAACATTTAAAGCATCTCCTGCGGCTGGGCATTCTCGAACCTGCGGCTGAACTCATCATTCATTGCCACCAGCATTATGCACCAAACGGTGGTGCGGTCATTGAGCCACTTCTAGTAAGTATCTCGGATCGTCCCTCTAGCATTCGAGGCTGGCTCCTCAGGTGCCGGATCCATTACTACATAAAGGATCCGCTCATGCTCAAGGACGATTTTTAATTTTTGATACCAGCTATCAATTAGGTCCCATGAGCTTGTCATTATCTAATAATGACCGGAGCGACACATAGCTGCATAAAAGAAAACCAACCTTTATTAGTACATAAATTATTAATACTAAAGACTTGGACTTTAGTCTAAAGTTTCTCCCAGTATTTTTATGAACTGGTAGTCTTAACCTTCAATTCGAGGAATTACTTTAATTTCTTAGTGGGTACTAGAATCCACACAGACCACACACGAGCCCAACTTTGGTTGGTCAACCCGTGTGCATCTATGGGTAGGTTCATAACCAGTTATTTCTCTAAACAACTTCTAGTAATTAATTTTTTGCCCCAGAACCTAATCAGTAGGCTTTGGCCTCCACTGAAAAGATCTGGTTAGGTCCAACCATTAACATGACTTGATTTGATGAATCGGACCAATAAATGATCAGGCCCGACTTTGGCCAGCCAACCTGACCACCATCAGAAAGACTCAACCAAATGATCATATTATAAATGATAATTCTATTAGTCAATAAGCACTAGGCCTTTGGGCCTCCAGTGATTATTAAACTAATAGACTCATTATCACTCACTTAATGGGAGGCTATGACTTAGTTATCACTATAACTTAATCATTTTTAGGGACCTAATATTTTTTGAGAATTTTATTAAAGGATAGAAAAGAAGAAATTAACCAGCCAATTTCAATCCTCCCACTGACTTCATCAAGTCAGATTAAAAGATTTAAT